>NW_027275653.1:0-35000 GCF_030028105.1 Mobula birostris
GGTGAGGATTGTATCGGGTGTTTAAGGGGGGGTCAGAGTGGGGGGTGAGGATTGTATCGGGTGTTTAAGGGGGGGTCAGAGTGGGGGGGATGGTGAGGATTGTATCGGGTGTTTAAGGGGGGGTCAGAGTGGGGGGGTGGGGATTGTATGGAATGTTAAAGGGGGGTCAGAGTGGGGGGGTGAGGATTGTATCGGGTGTTTAAGGGGGGTCAGAGTGGGGGGTGAGGATTGTATCGGGTGTTTAAGGGGGGGTCAGAGTGGGGGGGTGAGGATTGTATCGGGTGTTTAAAGGGGGGTCAGAGTCGGGGGGTGAGGATTGTATCGGGTGTTTAAAGGGGGGGTCAGAGTGGGGGGGTGAGGATTGTATCGGGTGTTTAAGGGGGGGTCAGAGTGGGGGGGTGAGGATTGTATCGGGTGTTTAAGGGGGGGATCAGAGTGGGGATGGTGAGGATTGTATCGGGTGTTTAAGGGGGGGTCAGAGTGGGGGGGTGAGGATTGTATCGGGTGTTTAAGGGGGGTCAGAGTGGGGGGGTGAGGATTGTATCGGGTGTTTAAGGGGGGGGTCAGAGTGGGGGGGTGAGGATTGTATCGGGTGTTAAAGGGGGGTCAGAGTGGGGGGGTGAGGATTGTATCGGGTGTTTAAGGGGGGGTCAGAGTGGGGGGGTGAGGGTTGTATCGGGTGTTTAAGGGGGGGGTCAGAGTGGGGGGGATGGTGAGGATTGTATCGGGTGTTTAAGGGGGGGGTCAGAGTGGGGGGGTGAGGATTGTATCGGGTGTTTAAGGGGGGTCAGAGTGGGGGGGGTGGTGAGGATTGTATCGGGTGTTTAAGGGGTGGTCAGAGTGGGGGGGTGAGGATTGTATCGGGTGTTTAAGGGGGGGTCAGAGTCGGGGGTGAGGATTGTATCGGGTGTTTAAGGGGGGTCAGAGTGGGGGGTGAGGATTGTATCGGGTGTTTAAGGGAGGGTCAGAGTGGGGGGGTGAGGATTGTATCGGGTGTTTAAGGGGGGGTCAGAGTGGGGGGTGAGGATTGTATCGGGTGTTTAAGGGGGGGTCAGAGTGGGGGGGATGGTGAGGATTGTATCGGGTGTTTAAGGGGGGGTCAGAGTGGGGGTGTGAGGATTGTATCGGGTGTTTAAGGGGGGGGTCAGAGTGGGGGGGATGGTGAGGATTGTATCGGCTGTTTAAGGGGGGGTCAGAGTGGGGGGGTGAGGATTGTGTCGGGTGTTAAGGGGGGTCAGATTAGGGAGGTGAGGATTGTATCGGGTGTTTAAGGGGGGGTCAGAGTGGGGGGTGAGGATTGCATCGGGTGTTTAAGGGGGGTCAGAGTGGGGGGGTGAGGATTGTATCGGGTGTTTAAGGGGGGTCAGAGTGGGGGGTGAGGATTGTATCGGGTGTTTAAGGGGGGGTCAGGGTGGGGGGGTGAGGATTGTATCGGGTGTTTAAAGGGGGGTCAGAGTGGGGGGGTGAGGATTGTATCGGGTGTTTAAGGGGGGGGTCAGAGTGGGGGGGTGAGGATTGGATCGAGTGTTTAAGGGGGGGGTCAGAGTGGTGGGGTGAGGATTGTATCGGGTGTTTAAGGGGGAGTCAGAGTGGGGGGGTGAGGATTGGATCGGGTGTTTAAGGGGGGGTCAGAGTGGGGGGGTGAGGATTGTATCGGGTGTTAAAGGGGGGTCAGAGTGGGGGGGTGAGGATTGTATCGGGTGTTTAAGGGGGGGGTCAGAGTGGGGGGGTGAGGATTGGATCGAGTGTTTAAGGGGGGGGTCAGAGTGGTGGGGTGAGGATTGTATCGGGTGTTTAAGGGGGGTCAGAGTGGGGGGGTGAGGATTGGATCGGGTGTTTAAGGGGGAGTCAGAGTGGGGGGGTGAGGATTGGATCGGGTGTTTAAGGGGGGGTCAGAGTGGGGGGGTGAGGATTGGATCGGGTGTTTAAGGGGGGGTCAGAGTCGGGGGGTGAGGATTGTATCGGGTGTTTAAGGGGGGGTCAGAGTGGGGGGGTGAGGATTGTATCGGGTGTTTAAGGGGGGGTCAGAGTGGGGGGGGTGAGGATTGTATCGGGTGTTAAAGGGGGGTCAGAGTGGGGGGGTGAGGATTGTATTGGGTGTTTAAGGGGGGGTCAGGGTGGGGGGGTGAGGATTGGATCGGGTGTTTAAGGGGGGGTCAGAGTGGGGGGGTGAGGATTGGATCGGGTGTTTAAGGGGGGGTCAGAGTCGGGGGGTGAGGATTCTATCGGGTGTTTTAGGGGGGGTCAGAGTGGGGGGGTGAGGATTGTATCGGGTGTTTAAGGGGGGGTCAGAGTGGGGGGGGTGAGGATTGTATCGGGTGTTAAAGGGGGGGTCAGAGTGGGGGGGTGAGGATTGTATCGGGTGTTTAGGGGGGGTCAGAGTGGGGGGTGAGGATTGGATCGGGGTTTAAGGGGGGGTCAGAGTGGGGGGGGTGAGGATTGGATCGGGTGTTTAAGGGGGGGGGTCAGAGTGGGGGGTGAGGATTGGATCGGGTGTTTAAGGGGGGGGGATCCCAGATGATCACGGACAGACCTGTCTCGCTGCGGGTCGGTCTGGACCGGTCTCTGATTGGCAGTGCTATCTGTGGGCGGAACTATCTGCGGGCAGGTCTCTGATTGGCCTGGCTGTCTGCGGGCAGGTCTCTGATTGGCTGGGCTCGTTGTGGGTGCCTGTCTGATTGGCGGGGCGCTGTCTGTGGGCGGGATCTCATTGACTGCACCCCCTCCCCCCCATGCAGCCGCTGACTGGATCTCTGGCTCTTTCCCAGGATGGTGCCTTGGCGACCAACCCTCCGGTCCCCGTCCGGGACACCAGGAGCCCAGAGGTGCTGAACCTTGGCACCAGCCACATCAGCCCCCTGGTTGAGATAGGAGCGGCCACCCGGAGTGTGAACATCTTCCACTGCAGCGGGAAGAATCTTTCCCTTGCTCTGGGTCCCAGCACCACCGTCCAGGAGCTGAAGTTGAGGGTCCAGCTGGAGACGGGGTTCCCGGCCAACAACTTCAACCTGCTCCTTGGCTGCCAGACCCTGGATAAGGGCTTCGACCTGGGGCGTCTGAACGCCAATGCCAGCTTGGTGGTTGTGCACAAGGTCCATGGAGGCTGAGAGTCAAGGACCTCCCTGACAAGGAACATAAATAGGCAATGCCGACATATCAACAAGCTTTGCTTTTAACCTGCCAAGTAAATAAATCTCTTGTTGTCTCTCTGTCTGTGGTGACTGAGTAATTCTGCACACACACAGACACTACTCAGACACTACACACACAGACACACACAGACAGACACTACACAGACACTACACACACAGACACACACACAGAGACACTACACAGACACTATACAGACACAGACACTACACAGACAGACACACACGCACAGACACACACACACAGACACTACACACACACAGACACACACACAGAGACACAGATACACACACAGACACACACACACAGACACAGACACACAGACACTACACAGACAAACACACACACACAGACACAGCTACACAGACACTACACACACAGACACACGCACACACACACAGATACACACACACACACAGACACTACACACACACACACACACACACACACAGACACTACACAGACACTACACAGACAGACACACATACACAGACACACAGACACTACACACACTACACACACACACACACACGCACACACACACAGATACACACACACACACAGACACACACACACTCACACTCACACACACACACACAGACAGACAGACACACACTCTCACACACACACACACACTCACACACACACATACAGACAGACAGGCACACACACTCACACTCACACAGACAGACACACACAGACAGACAGACACAGACACACACACACACAGACAGACACACACACACACACACACACACACACACACAGACACACAGACAGACAGAGACACACACATACACACACACACAATGCTGGAGGAACTGGGCAGGTCAGGCAGCATCTGTGCAAAACATGAAATGGTAGCGGAGTCCAGGACAAGAAGGCACGGCTCCAGGATTGAAGGGTGTCCTTTCAGAACAGAGATGTGGAGGAATTACTTCAGGCAAAGCTGTGGGATCTGTTGCCATGGGAGAGAGTGGAGGCCAAGTCATTGGGTGTGTTGAAGGCAGAGATCGATAGGTTCCTGATTTGCCAGGGGATCAAAGGGTATGGGGTGAAGACAGGGGAGTGAGGATGACTGGAAGAATTGGATCAGCCCATGATTGAATGGCAGGGCAGACTCGATGGGCCGAACGGGCGACTTCTGCCGCTTTATCTTCTGGTCTAATAGAATGGCCGAGACAAGCCGGCTGTTTACTCCCTCTCCACAGAAGCTGCCCGACCTGCTGGCTTCCTGCAGCGTTTTGTGTGCAGAAAGTCCGGTGGGCGGGTGTCGTGAAATTTGTTGTCTCTGTGGTCGGAGCACAGTGCAAGAGAGAAAAAAAACTGTGAATTACAGTGAGTCTGCATTCATTAAATAGTCACATTCAATAAGTAGTGCAGAAAGAAACTAAGAAGCAGCGAGGTAGTATTCCCGGGGCTCAGTGTCCATTCGGAAATCGGACGGCCGAGGGGAAGAGCTGGTGCTGAATGGCGGAGTGTGTGTCTTCAGTCTCCTGCACCTCCTCCTCCCAGACTGGGCTCCGGGAAATTACAGGGGTGCCAGGAGGGAGCTGAAGAATGGAATCAGGAGAGCCAGAAGGGGCCATGGGAAGGCCTTGGCGGGCAGGATTAAGGAAAACCCCAAGGCGTTCTCTGAGTACTTGAAGAGCAAGAGGATAAGACATCAGAGAACAGGACCAAACACGAGTGACAGTGGGAATGTGGGCATAAGGTCAGAGGTACTTAACGGGTCCGAGTCCATCGGACACTCAAAGCAGCTGGGCAGGTTGACTCTGTGGTTAAGAAGGCGTACGCTGCATTGGCCTTCATCGACTGTGGGATTGAGTTTAAGAGCCGAGGGGTAATGTTGCGGCTATATAGGACCCTGATCAGATCTCACTTGGAGTTCTGTGCTCAGTTCTGCTCGCCTCACTACAGGAAGGACGTGGAAACCATGGAAAGAGTGCAGAGGAGATTTACAAGGATGTTGCCTGGATTGGGGAGCATGCCTTATGAAAATAGGTTGAGTGAACTCGGCCTTTTCTCTTGGAGCGACGGAGGATGAGAGGTGACCTGATAGAGGTGTGTAAGATAATGAGAGGGCATTGATCGTGTGGATAGTCAGAGGCTTTTCCCCAGGGCTGAAATGGTTAACACGAGAGGTCACAGGTTTAAGGTGCTTGGAAGCAGGTACAGAGGAGATGTCAGGGGTACGTTTTTACGCAGAGAGTGGTGAGTGCGTGGAATGGGCTACCGGCGACAGTGGTGGAGATGGATACAATAGGGTCTTTTAAGGGACTCCTGGACAGGTACATGGAGCTTAGAAAAATAGAGGGTTATGGGTAACCCTCGGTAATTTCTCAGGTAAGGACATGTTCGGCACAGCTTTGTGGGCCGAAGGGCCTGTATTGTGCTGCAAGTTTTCTATGTTTCTATGAATACTTTGATTCAGTATTCACCAGGGGAAAAGGATCTTGGTGATTGTAGGGATGACTTACGGCGGACTGAAAAGCGTGAGCATGTAGATATTAAGAAAGAGGATGTGCTGGAGCCTTTGGAAAACATCAAGTTAGATAGGTCACCGAGTCTGGACGAGATTTACCCCAGGCTACTGTGGGAGGTGAGGGAGGAGATTGCTGAGCCTCTGGCGATGATCTTGACGTCAATAGGGATGAGGGAAGTACCGGAGGATTGGAGGGTTGCAAATGTTGTTTCCTTCTTCAAGAAAAGGAGTAGAGGTAACTCGGGAAATTATAGACCAGTGAGTCTTACATCAGTAGTGGGCAAGTTGTTGGAGAAGATCCTGAGAGGCAGGATTTATGAACATTTGGAGAGACATAATCTGATTAGGGATAGTCAGCATGGCTTTGTCAAGGGCAGGTCGAGTCTTACAAGACTGATTGATTTCTTTGGAAATGTTACAAAACACATTGATGAGGGTAGAGCAGTGGATGTGGTGTATATGGATTTCAGTAAGGCATTTGATAAGGTTCCCCATGCAAGGCTCCTTCAGAAAGTAAGGAGGCATGGGATCCAAGGAGATCTTGATTTGTGGATCCAGGATTTGCTTGCCCACCGAAGGGAAAGGGTGGGGTGGTCGTAGATGGTTTGTATTCTGCATGGGGGTCGGTGACCATGCGGCTGCGCACCCACGCGTCCCAGAGGGAACGGTGTACATGAGATAAAGGCTATGTGCGCGGGAGCGTTTCGGTTACTGTGTGGCCATGCACCCACGCGCCTCAGAGGGAACGGTGCATGGGAAAAAAAAGTTTTTCACATCTCAGCTCGTAGAACCCCTTTGAACATTCAGTGCTGGAGTCTATTCCAGAATACAAAGTTCAAAGTAAATTTATTACCAAAGTACATGCATATCACCATATACAACCCTGAGACTCGATCTTCTGTGGGCATAAGTCGATAGAATAGTCACCATAACAGAATCAGTAAAAGACCGCACTAACTTGGGTGCCCATCCAGAGTGCAGGAGACAACAAACTGTGCAAATACAAAAAGAAAGAAATAATGATAATAAATAAATAAGCAATAAATATCGAGAATGTGAGATGAAGAGTCCTTGAAAGTGAGTCCACAGGTTGTGGGAACATTTCAGTGATGGGGTGAGTGAAGTTATCCCTTCTGGTTCAGGGGCCTGATGGTTGGGGGGTGATAACTGTCCCTGAACCTGGTGCTGTGGGTCCTGAGGCTCCTGTACCTCCTTCCCGATGGTTGAGGGGTGATAACTGTCCCTGAACCCAGTGGTGTGGGTCCTGAGGCTCCTGTACCTCCTTCCTGATGGTCGAGGGGTGGTAACTGTCCCTGAACCCGGTGGTGTGGGTCCTGAGGCTCCTGTACCTCCTTCCTGATGGTCGAGGGGTGATAACTGTTCCTGAACCTGGTGGTGTGGGTCCTGAGGCTCCTGTACCTCCTTCCCGATGGTTGAGGGGTGATAACTGTCCCTGAACCCGGTGGTGTGGGTTCTGAGGCTCCTGTACCTCCTTCCTGATGGTTGAGGGGTGATAACTGTCCCTGAACCTGGTGGTGTGGGTCCTGAGGCTCCTGTACCTCCTTCCTGATGGTTGAGGGGTGATAACTGTCCCTGAACCTGGTGGTGTGGGTCCTGAGGCTCCTGTACCTCCTTCCTGATGTCAGCAGTGAGAAGAGAGCACGTCCTGGGTGGTGGGGGTCCCTGATGATGGAGGCTGCTTTCCTGCGACAACGCTCCGTGTAGACGTACTCAATGGTGGGGAGGGCTTTACCCGTGACGGACTGGGCCGTGTCCACTAGGATTTTCCAGACACCTTTTTGTTACTCGTGCTGAGGATGGTTCCAGGAATGCCAAGCTGGGAGAAGCCCGATGTGCCCTGAGCTGTTGCATTAGGTGACCTGACCTTTGACAGGGCAGGACTGTGTGGGCCTTCCTCTGGGTGCTGTGGTTCCAGGGACGTGCCAGCCTGTCGGATAATTGGTCATCGCCAATTGCCCCGTGATTGGGTTGGGGTGGGTTGGGTTTGCCACGGGGTTACTGTTGGCCAGAAGGTTCGTCTCCGAGCTGTGTCGCTGAATAAATAAAATTTCATCTGTCGTCTTTGCCAATGTCCTTCCAATGGGGTGGGGTGGGAATATTCCACACCCGATGATCCATCTCGCTCGCCAGACAAAGCTGAATTGTGCGTTGACATAAACACGAGGAAATCTGCAGACGCTGGAAATTCAATTTAAAAACGCTTTCCTTCCTCCACCATCGACTCTGCTCTCAAACGCATCTCTCCCACTTCACGCACATCTGCTCTCACCCCATCTTCCCGCCACCCCACTAGGGATAGGGTTCCCCTGGTCCTCACCTACCACCCCACCAGCCTCCGGGTCCAACATGTTATTCTCCGTAACTTCCAACAGGATCCCACCACTAAGCACATCTTCCCCCCCCCCCCACCCCACTTTCTGCTTTCCGCAGGGATCGCTCCCTACGCGACTCCCTTGTCCATTCGTCCCCCCCATCCCTCCCCACTGATCTCCCTCCTGGCACTTATCCGTGTAAGCGGAACAGGTGCTACACATGCCCTTACACTTCCTCCCTTACCACCATTCAGGGCCCCAAACAGTCCTTCCAGGTGAGGCAACACTTCATCTGTGAGTCGGCTGGGGTGATATACTGCGTCTGGTGCTCCTGATGTGGCCTTTTATATATTGGCGAGACCCGACGCAGACTGGGAGACCGTTTCGCTGAACACCTACGCTCTGTCCGCCAGAGAAAGCAGGATCTCCCAGTGGCCACACATTTTAATTCCACATCCCATTCCCATTCTGACATGTCTATCCACGGCCTCCTCTACTGTAAAGATGAAGCCACACTCAGGTTGGAGGAACAACACCTTATATTCCATCTGGGTAGCCTCCAACCTGATGGCGTGAACATCGACTTCTCTAACTTCCGCTAATGCCCCACCTCCCCCTCGTACTCCATCCGTTATTTATTTATATACACACATTCTTTCTCTCTCTCTCCTTTTTCTCCCTCGGACTATACCCCCTGCCCATCCTCTGGGGTTTTTCCCCCCCTCCCCCTTTTCTTTCTCCCTAGGCCTCCTGTCCCATGATCCTCTCATATCCCTTTTGCCCATCACCTGTCCAGCTCTTGGCTCCATCCCTCCCCCTCCTGTCTTCTCCTATCATTTTGGATCTCCCCCTCCCCTTCCCACTTTCAAATCTCTTACTCACTCTTCCTTCAGTTAGTCCTGACGAAGGGTCTCGGCCTGAAACGTCGACTGTACCTCTTCCTAGAGATGCTGCCTGGCCTGCTACGTTCACCAGCAACTTTGGTGTGTGTTGACGTTGCCGTACGACGTGGGCGATCGCGATTGTCTTGGCAAATTTCTCTGCAGAAGTGGTTTGCCATCGTCACCTTCTGGGCAGAGTCTTTACGAGACGGGTGACCCCCCCCCCCCCCCCAGCCATTATCAATACTCTTCGGAGACTGTCTGCCTGGCGTCGGTGGTCGCGTAACCAGGACTTGGGACCTGCGTTGAGCTTCATTTAACCCAAGACTGGTTCTTGTTTGAGTCAGTCCATGATAATCCAATAATTGCATAATTCCCGAACGATCTCTAACAATGTCTGTGGCCCATCTTATTGTGCTGGGGGACCGCTCGATAGTCTGATAACAGCCGGGTAGGAAGCCGGTGGGGATTGAGTAGAGAAAATGTCCGGGCTGGGCCTCTGATTACGCCGCCTGCTTTACTGAGAACGCAGGAAGTGTCGACGGAGTCCGTGGATGGGAGGCCGTTTTCCGCGACGTGCTGAGTCGCGTCCACAACTCCCTCCCGTCCCTCGCAGATCAGCCGGCTGTGCTGCGTCTGGACGGGAGGCTTTCCGCGGGAGCTGGCGAGGGGCACCAATTGGGACGTGCTGAATTTCTTCACCCCCACCGTCCCCCGCTCCCCGGAAAAAGTGGCGACGCCGGTGGGCTCTGTTGTCGCGGGCACGGGTAGTTAGTCATGGTCATAGTTATAGTCATACTTTATTGATCCCGGGGGATGGGGAATTGGTTTCCGTTACAGCTGCACCATAAATAATTAAATAGTAATTAAACCATAAATAATTAAATAGTAATAAATTGCCGTCACTCTTTCTCATAGTCATACCTTATTGATCCCGGGGGAAATTGGTTTTTGTAATATGTAAATTATGCCAGGAAATAAGTCCAGAACCAGCCTATTGGCTCAGGGTGTCTGACCCTCCAAGGGAGGAGTTGTAAAGTTTGATGACCACAGGCAGGAATGACTTCCTATGACGCTCTGTGCTGCATCTCGGTGGAATGAGTCTCTGGCTGAATGTACTCCTGTGCCCACCCAGTACATTATGCAGTGGATGGGAGACATTGTCCAAGATGGCATGCAACTTGGACAGCATCCTCTTTTCAGACACCACCGTCAGAGAGTCCAGTTCCATCCCCACAACATCACTGGCCTTACGAATGAGTTTGTTGATTCTGTTGGTGTCTGCCATTCTCAGCCTGCTGCCCCAGCACACAACAGCAAACATGATCGCACTGGCCACCACAGACTCGTAGAACATCCTCAGCATCGTCCGGCAGATGTTAAAGGACCTCAGTCCTCTCAGGAAATAGAGACGGCTCTGACCCTTCTTGTAGACAGCCTCAGTGTTCTTTGACCAGTCCAGTTTGTTGTCAATTCGTATCCCCAGGTGTTTGTAATCCTCCACCATGTCCACACTGACCCCCTGGATGGAAACAGGGGTCACCGGTACCTTAGCTCTCCTCAGGTCTACCACCAGCTCCTTAGTCTTTTTCACGTTAAACTGAAGATAATTCTGTGACAAAGACCAGGAGAGGCTGTTGGTCACCTTGACTCAGAGGGAACTCAACCCTCCCAACTTCAATGTTGTCCCTGGAGACGGGGGTGCCTGCACCCCCATCCATCCCGAAGGGAATTGTAGGAAAGATTATTGGCGTGTGGCCAAGTCATTAAGCTCTCTGTCGCCTCCTGTACTTCTATCTGTCGTTATTGGAGATGCTGTCCACTGTGGTGGGGTCATCTGTAAACTTGCGGATGGCGTTAAGTGCAGACGTGAGTCGTGAGCGGACGTTGTGAAATGGGAGTGGAGGAGGGTGATGGGAGCGTGGGCCGAGAAGGGGCAAGCGCAGTTTAGTTCCGATAAGTGCAAGGTTTTGTACTCTGGGAAGACAATGCAAGGGTGGGATTTCACAGTGAATGTCAGGGACCCTGGGGACTGTTGTAGAGCAGAGGGACCTCGGGGTACAGGGACACAGTTCTCTGAAAGTGGGGTCACAGGTAGACAGGGACCCTGGGGAGTGTTGTAGAACAGAGAGACCTCGGGGTACGGGGACACAGTTCTCTGAAATTGGAGTCACAAGTAGACAGGGACCCTGGGGAGTGTTGTAGAACAGAGAGACCTCGGGGTACGGGGACACAGTTCTCTGAAAGTGGAGTCACAGGTAGACAGGGACCCTGGGGACTGTTGTAGAGCAGAGGGACCTCGGGGTACAGGGACACAGTTCTCTGAAAGTGGAGTCACAGTTAACAGGGACCCTGGGGAGTGTTGTAGAACAGAGAGACCTCGGGGTATGGGGACACAGTTCTCTGAAAGTGGGGTCACAGGTAGACAGGGACCCTGGGGACTGTTGTAGAGCAGAGGGACCCAGGGGTACGGGGACACAGTTCCCTGAAAGTGGAGTCACAGGTAGACGGGGACCCTAGGGAGTGTTGTAGAATAGAGAGACCCAGGGGTACGGGGACACAGTTCTCTGAAAGTGAAGTCACAGGTAGACAGGCCGGTGAAGAAGACGTTTGTCACGCCGGCCTTCGTCGGTCAGGGCACCGAGTACAGGAGACGGGAGGTCACGTCACAGTTGTACAAGACGTCGGTGAGGCCGCACTTGGAGTACTGTGTTCGGTTTTGGTCGTCCTGCTGTGGGAGAGATGCCGTCGAGCTGGGAAGAGTGCAGAGGGAGATTTACGAGGGTGTCGCCGGGACTCGAGGGACTGAGTTACGGAGAGAGGTCGGGCAGGTTGGGACTTTATTCCCTGGAGCGTAGGGGTGACCTTACAGAGGCGTGTAAAACCACGAGGGGCACAGATAGGGTCAGTGTGCACAGACTTTTCCCCCAGGGTCGGGGAATCAGGAACCAGAGGGCACAGGTTTAAGGTGAGAGGGGAAAAGAGATTTGATAACGGACCAAGGGGCAGATTTTAACCCAGAGGGTGGTCTGTCTATGGAATGAGTTGCCAGAGGAAGTAGTCGAGGCAGGTACATTAACAACATTTTGAATTGAATTGACTTTATTACTCACATGCTTCACGTACGTGAGGAGTAAAAATCTTCAGATTGCGTCTCCGTCTAAATGTGCAATGTTCAATTTGTAGTAATTTATAATAAATAGTACGTACAACGGGACAGTCAGTATAACATAGAAATGCAGCTGTATCAGCGTGAGTTAATCAGTCTGATGGCCTGGTGGAAGAAGCTGTCCCGGAGCCTGTTGGTCCTGGTTTTTATGCTGTGGTACCGTTTCCCGGACGGTAGCAGCTGGAACAGTTTGTGGTTGGGGTGACTCGGGTCCCCAATGATCCTTCAGGCCCGCTTTACACACCTGTCCTCGTAAACGTCCTGAATCATGGGAAGTTCACGTCCACAGATTGAAATGTATAAAATCCTTATTGAAACGTATAAAACTCTAAAGGGATTGGACAGGCTAGATGCAGGAAGATTGTTCCCGATGTTGGGGAAGTCCAGAACGAGGGGTCACAGTTTGAGGATAAGGGGGAAGCCTTTTAGGACCCATATGAGGAAAAACTTCTTCACACAGAGAGCGGTGAATCTGTGGAATTCTCTGCCACAGGAAACAGTTGAGGCCAGTTCATTGGCTATATTTAAGAGGGAGTTAGATATGGCCCTTGTGGCTAAAGGGATCAGGGGGTATGGAGGGAAGGCTGGGGCTGGGTTCTGAGTTGGATGATCAGCCATGATCATGCTGAATGGCGGTGCAGGCTCGAAGGGCCGAATGGCCTACTCCTGCACCGATTTTCTATGTTTCTATGTTACAGATGTGCTGGGCTGTCCGCACCACTCTCTGCAGAGTCCTGCGATTGAGGGGAGTACAATTCCCATACCAGGCAGTGATATAGCCAGTCAGGATGTTCTCAATTGTGCCCCTGTAAAAAGTTCTTGGGATTTGGGGGCCCACACCAAACTTCTTCGACTGTCTGAGGTGAAAGAGGCACTGTCGTGCTTTTTTCACAACACAGCCAATGTGTACAGACCACGTGAAGTCCTCGGTGATGTTTATGCTGAGGAACTTAAAGCTGTTGACCCTCTCAACCCCAGATCCGTTGATGTCAGTAGGGGTTAGCCCGTCTCCATTCCCCCTGTTGTCCACAACCAGCTCCTTTGTTTTTGTGACGCTGAGTGAGAGGTTGTTTTCTTGTGACAGGGTGATGACTTCCTCTCCGTAGGCTGCCTCGTTATTATTTGAGATTAGGCAACGTAGTGTCGTCGGCAAATTTAATTAGCAGATTGGAGGCTCTGGGTGGCGACACAGTCATGGGTATACAGAGACCAAAGGAGGAGACTTAATCTGTAAATATCTGAAAAAGCGTGATCTAGGCAAATTATATTTATTAGACAACTGTTCAAAAGACCTGAGACAATTATCCATGAATAAATCACGAAAGCACGTTATTCCCTTCGTTTTCCATAAAAGAGAAACTTGATCGGGTCTGCATGGTTGGAAGAAAAATTGGATTTAATAGGACTTGATAGGAAAAATTTACTCAATCCAAAAAATTCACGAAATTGAAACCAGATTCATATCGTATGTTTAGTTACATAGAAACATAGAAAATAGGTGCAGGAGTAGGCCATTCGGCCCTTCGAGCCTGCACCGCCATTCAGTATGATCATGGCTGATCATCCAACTCAGAACCCTGTACCTGCCTTCCCTCCATACCCCCTGACCCCCGTAGCCACAAGGGCCATATCTAACTCCCTCTTAAATATAGCCAATGAACTGGCCTCAACTGTTTCCTGCGGCAGAGAATTCCACAGATTCACCACTCTCTGTGTGAAGAAGTTTTTCCTCATCTCAGTCCTAAAAGGCTTCCCCTCTATCCTCAAACTGTGACCCCTCGTTCTGGACTTCCTCAACATCAGGAACAATCTTCCTGCATCTAGCCTGTCCAATCCCTTTAGGATTTTATACGTTTCAATCAGATCCTCCCTCAATCTTCTAAATTCCAACGAGTACAAGCCCAGTTCATCCAGTCTTTCTTCATATGAAAGTCCTGCCATCCCAGGAATCAATCTGGTGAACCTTCTTTGTACTCCCTCTATGGCAAGGATGTCTTTCCTCGTTATTGGATTAATCGTTTGTTTATTCAGTTTAGTAAGTGCAAAGCCCCTAAAACAGAAGCCAATGAGAACCCCCGTACAGACTCGCACTCGAGGTTCACCCATCTTGGACATTGAATTTCATCCAAATCTTGTGTCCAGAACGTTAGATTTCGAACATTAATTGCCCAATAATAGAATCTAAAGTTCGGCAATGCCAAACCGCCATCCTTTTTTGATTTCTGTAAATATTTCTTACTTAACCTAGGATTTTTATTCTACCATATATATGAAGAAATTTTAGAATTAATAGTACCAAAAAAGGATTTAGAAATGAAGATTGGTACCGCCTGAAATAGATACAGAAATTTAGGGAAAATAATCATCTTAATAGCATTAATTCGACCAATTAATAATAAGGACAATGGGGACCATTTAGTAAGCAATTGTTTAACATGATCAATTAAGGGTAAAAAGTTAACTTTAAATAGATCCTTATGCTTCTTAGTAATTTTAACACCCTGTCACGTACCCCGTGACGGGAATAAAGAACCAGCAGAAATAGAGAACTCTTTGGAGTCCAGTATTGCTATTAACTAATAATATTTATTAGTAACTACGCAATACAGTAATATAAATGTAGATAAATCAAACAGGTTAGTAATGGTTTTATATATATAAGTAAGTAAATCAGTAAGTGTGGAAATATATGTGAAAAACCAAGCTTCTTCAAGTCTCGGGGTAAAAAGATACAATCTTGTAATGATCAGTTCACTTCGTGGAATTGAGTTGAGTAGTGGTGGAGAGAGAGAGAGAGAGAGAGAGAGAGAGAGAGAGGGAGGGAGAGACTTGAGTCTTCAGGTGAGCTGACTCTGTCGATCTTCCCGCAGTCCTCCGAAATCCTTTAAGAGTCACCGACTGTGACGACAACAAAGGAGACCGTTCTTCTGTGGTGGAGCTATCAACCCAGGCAAGGGTGGACACATGGACAACTCCCCACCGGTCACTTCCTTTTTCTTTTCACTGCAAGAGCCGCTGATCGATCCTCCAAAAACCCACTTTTCCTGCAGGCACAGCAAAGCTCATTCAGTGTCCAAAACATGTGTCTGAGGTCTATCATCTGACCTCCTACTTTATCTTCCCATCAACTGTCACTTAAATAACTTCTCCTTCCCTTCCCTGTGTAAGAAATGTATAAGCATACCATGTCCTTGCGAAGTATTAACTCGCTGCCGAAAAATCAGAACATTGATTGTCCATCAAATAACCACCCTCGGTTACCATACCAGCTTACGAGCTGCTCGGTGCCATCTCTCTCTCCAACTCAGCCAGAAATCCAAAGGTTACTTCCAGTGCCTTAAAGTGACAGTCCAACAGTTAGTCTTCGTCTCTCTCTCTCCTCAAAACAAGATATCGATGTTAAGTAACTCTCTCTGTCTCTCTTTTCAAAAGCACAGTTAATAGGGGTAAATGAGCACAGTTCATGGGGGCAATTCAGGACCCCGTGACACACCCAAATAAATAAAATAATCAGTAACCAGTCTAAACAGTGAATTATGAGAATACGTCTAGGTACATCTGAAAAAATTAAGAATGAATGGAAAAGAGAACTTCAGGTATCTTTACCTACAGAGAAATGAGAGAAAATTCTCCAACTAGTTAACAATTCTTCAGTGTGTGCTAGACACACTTTGATACAATTTAAGGTGATTCATAGGGCTCATATGTTAACCGACGAAACATAGCAGCCTAGCCTTCGTTTTTTTTGGGGTTTTTTTAGTGTAGGGGGACTTCTTTGTCAAATATTTTTTGAATCTTTTTCACATTCAGTTATTAAGAGATTGGGAGGTTTAAATTAAATTACATATGTTACTCGGAGTCCGTGTCTGTATACATTAACCGTCATTAATGTAATCCCGATCTCTTTGTATCATTACCATTGTTATGTTTATCAATTCGAAACTTAATAAAAAAGATTGAGAAAGGAAAGGTTTAGAGGGATACGGGTGGTCTGTCTGTGGAACAGGCTGCCAGAGGAAGTGGTCGAGGCAGATACATTAACGACACTGGGACAGGGACACGGACAGGAAAGGTTTAGAGGGATACGGGTGGTCTGTCTGTGGAACGAGTTGCCAGAGGAAGTGGTCGAGGCAGATACATTAACGACACTGGGACAGGGACACGGACAGGAAAGGTTTAGAGGGATACGGGTGGTCTGTCTGTGGAACAGGCTGCCAGAGGAAGTGGTCGAGGCAGATACATTAACGACACTGGGACAGGGACACGGACAGGAAAGGTTTAGAGGGATACGGGTGGTCTGTCTGTGGAACGAGTTGCCAGAGGAAGTGGTCGAGGCAGGTACATTGACGACACTCGGACAGGGACACGGATAGGAAAGGTTTGGAGGGATATGGGCCACACTTGTGCGAATGGGATGGGCCTCGGACGGGGAATCTGGGCTGTCACGGACCAGACGGGCTGAAGGGCCTGTTTCTGTGCGCTGTGACCCTGCGTCCCCAAAATAAAAAACGCAGCCCCGCCCTTCTGCCCTGGAAGACACCTGGGTAACTCTCTGACACCCATTTCCCCACAATGGTGGGAAGGGTGAGAAGTGAAAGCGGACACTTGCCGCTCCAGCAAACAGGAACAGAAACCAGAACAGTGGGCGAGGGGAGGGAGGTCATGGGGAACGGGTCGACAGCTGGTACCTCCTTCCCCGGGGCGGAAATGTCGAATCCCAGAGGGCAAGCCTGTCAGGTGAGAGGGGGGCAATTTCGAAGGAGGTGTGGGTGGCAATTTTGTTTCACTCCGCGAGCCGGTGGGTGGCTGGGATGTGCGGCCCCGGGGAAGGTGGTGGAGGCAGACACGATGGAGGCGTTTGAGACGGCTTTGACGGAGGGAGATGGATTGGTTCTGAGTGGACGCACCGTTTATTCAGGGACGACAATATCGCAACAGGAACCCGTTGAACATTAATCACAATCTCTCTTGTCCCTGGATACGTTCAAGTTGAGTTTGTCTGTCATCTGACTCTGTGTGAGTGTGAGTGTGTGTGTGTGTGTGTCCGTGTGTGTGTGTGTATGTGTGTGAGTGTGTGTGTGGACTGTGTGTCTGTGTGTGTATGTGTGTGACTGTGTGTGTGTGTGTATGTCTCTGAGTGTGTGTGTGAGTGTGTGTGTGTGTGTGTATGTGTGTGTGTGTGTGTGTGTGTGTGTGTCTATGTGTGTGTGTGTGTGTGTGTGTGTGTGTGTATGTGTGTGTGTGTGTGTGTGTGTGTATGTGTGTGAGTGTGTGTGTGTGTGTGTGTGTGTATGTCTCTGAGTGTGTGTGTGTGTATGTGTGTGAGTGTGTGTGACTGTGTGTGTGTGTGTGTATGTGTGTGTGTGTGTGTGTGTGTGTGTGTGTCTATGTGTGTGTGTGTGTGTGTGTGTGTGTGTGTATGTGTGTGTGTGTGTGTGTGTGTGTATGTCTCTGAGTGTGTGTGTGTGTGTGTGTGTGTGTATGTCTCTGAGTGTGTGTGTGTGTATGTGTGTGAGTGTGTGTGACTGTGTGTGTGTGAGTGTGTGTGTGTGTATGTGTGTGAGTGTGTGTGTGACTGTGTGTCTGTGTGTGTATGTGTGTGACTGTGTGTGTGTGTGTATGTCTCTGAGTGTGTGTGTGAGTGTGTGTGTGTGTATGTCTCTGAGTGTGTGTGTGAGTGTGTGTGTGTGTGTGTATGTGTGTGTGTGTGTGTGTGTGTTGTGTCTATGTGTGTGTGTGTGTGTGTGTGTGTGTGTGTATGTGTGTGTGTGTGTGTGTGTGTGTGTGTCTATGTGTGTGAGTGTGTGTGTGTATGTCTCTGAGTGTGTGTGTGTGTGTGTGTGTGTATGTCTCTGAGTGTGTGTGTGTGTATGTGTGTGAGTGTGTGTGACTGTGTGTGTGTGAGTGTGTGTGTGTGTGTGTGTGTGTGTGTGTGTGTGTGTGTGTGCGTGCATATATGTGTAAATGTAACCCCTGGGTCCTGCAGGACTGGAGAAGACAATCTCTGGCCTTGTCAAAGGGGTGAGATTGAGACGCGCGTCCAGCCCCAAACCCCCCTGTTTTGTGTGGACGCTGCGTGATGTGTCACCCAGTGACAGATCAGTACCATGAAATAACAGACGGTACACCACATACAATTAAACGATTTAGCTTTATAATTCTTAATTTGACTGAAGGGTCAGTAATGAAAAACAAAAAGAAAAGGGCCCATTTTATTGAACCAGTGTAACGTGCACACGTTGGAGCTTACGGGTTTCCCTCCACCGACCCTCCTGGCCTTCGTCAGGCCTTTGCCCCACTCCAGCATTGTCTCTCTCCATCTCCCACCGAACAAAAGACCCAGATCACCCCAGTGTCGGGCACACAGCACAAAAACACACTCCCGTCACTGGACAGCTCACATTCAAAGGCACCCGTTACCTCTAACCATGACCCAAACACTGCTTCTACAGAAAGACCATTGAAACCTAGAGAAACCTAGAGGCTGTTACACATACACAACCAAACAACATTCCTCCAGACCACGGTTCACCCACAAAATGTCTATCAAGTCAAGTCAAGTTTATTACCATTTAACTAAGGCCTGAACAGATGAGACATGGCAAAGTTATTTCCCGTGGTAGGGGAGTCTAGGACAAGAGGGCACGACTTCAGGATTGAAGGACGTCCATTTAGAACAGAGAGTGGAGAAATTACTTTAGTCAGAGGGTGGTAAATCTGTGGAATTTGTTGCCACGGGAGGCTATGGAGGTTAGGTCAATGGGTGTGTTTAAGGCAGAGAGAGATAGGTTACATAGAAAACCTACAGCACAATACAGGCCTTCGGCCCACAGAGCTGTGCCGAACATGTCCCTACCTTAGAAATTACTGGCCTTACCCATAGCCCTCTATTTCTTTAAGCTCCATGTACCTACCCAAAAGTCTCTTTAAAGACCCTATCGTATCCGTCTCCACCACCGTTGCCGGCAGCCCATTCCACGCACTCATCACTCTCTGAGTGAAAAACGTACCCCTGACATCTCCTGTGTACCGACCCCCCAGAACCTTAAACCTGTGCCCTCTTGTGGCAACCATTTCAGTCCTGGGGAGAAGCCTCTGACTATCGACACAATCAATGCCTGAATTAGCCGGGCCATCAAAGGATATAGGGAGAAAGCAGGGGATTGGGGATGCCTGGAAAAGTTGGATCAGCCCATGATTAAATGCCGGAGAGAGTCGATAGGCCGAGTGGCCTATTACAGCTCCTATATCTTATGGTCTTATGGTCTAAATATATGCATTATATAGATTTAGATTTAGATTCAACTTATTGTCATTGTGCCGAGTACAGATACAAAGCCCATGGAATGCATTTAGCATCTGACCAGAAATGCAAAGAATAGTGTTATTTACAAAAATAAGTCTCAATAAAAAGTAAGTGCTACAGCACACAAATATAAAAGTACTGAGACAGTACAATATGGGTGCAATGCTGCTTAGCGCTGTGATGAGAGGTTCAGCAGGGTCACAGCCTCAGGGAGGAAGCTCTTCCTGTGCCTGCTGGTGCGGGAGTGGAGGCTCCTGTAGCGCCTACCGGATGGGAGGAGAGTAAAAAGTCCGTGGTTAGGGTGAGATGCTTTTCGCCCTGCCCAGGCAGCGTTTATGGTAGCCGGTGGGCAATTGGGTGCCGATAATCCGCTGGGCAGTTCTCGCCACCTGCCGGAGTGCTTTGCGGTCCGATACGGGACAATTGCCATACCACACTGAGATGCAGTTGGTGAATAAGCTCTCACTGGTACAGCGGTAAAAGTCCGTCAGTATCCTGGGACAGAGATGAGCTTTCTCAACGCTCCGCAGGAAATAAAGGCGCTGTTGCGCCTATTTGATCAGGATGGAGGCGTTCAGGGACCAGGTGAGATCCTCGGATATGTGGACACCAAGGAATTCGAAGCTCGATACACGCACCACTACAGTTCCATTGATGTAGATGGGGACGTGAGCGTGACTCCTAAATATTGTAACGTAGGGAACAGATTGACAGATTGGATACGACGTGGCAGGGAGCTCTCAGACCTCGTGCCCTGCCGGAAGAAAATGTTTGTCATCTTGGTAGCAGCAGAGTCTCCTGCCAACAGCACACAAAATGCTGGAGGAACTCAGCAGGCCAGGCAGCACCTGTGGAACAGAGCTTCTGGCCCAGACCCTTCTCAGGACTGAGAAGGAAGGGGGAGATGGCAGAATTTAATAGAATGCGGCGGGGGGAAGAACGTCTGGCTGGAAGGTGATATCTGAAGCCAGATGGGTGGGAGAGGTGAAGGGCTGGAAAGGAGGGAATTGGATAGGTGAGGAGAGTGGGCCGTAGGAGAGAGGGAACAAGAAAGGCACCCGAGAGAACAAGTGAAGGTCAAAGTGGGGAACAGAGGACATACACATGTAATTAATTAAATAATCAGGGCCAAAAAAGAGAAAAAATTATCGTGGTAGAATATCAGGGTTAGATTTCCAATCAGAGATCTGATAGCAGAGGGGAAGAAGATGTCCCTGAAACATTGAGTGTGGGTGTTACAGTGATAACAGTGACAATGTCCGTCCCTGACCCCCGGGGGATGAATCTCACCCAGTCTGACAGTCCCAGTCCTGACGATAACAGTGACAATGTCCGTCCCTGACCCCCGGGGGAATAATCTGTCATCCAGTCTGACAGTCCCAGTCCTGACGATAACAGTGACAATGTCCGTCCCTGACCCCCGGGGATGAATCTCACCCAGTCTGACAGTCCCAGTCCTGACGATAACAGTGACAATGTCCGTCCCTGACCCCCGGGGGATGAATCTCACCCAGTCTGACAGTCCGAGTCCTGATGATAACAATAAGATCAGTTTCTGACCCCCGGGGGTGAATCTCACCCAGTCTGACAGTCCCAGTCCTGACGATAACAGTGACAATGTCCGTCTCTGACCCCCGGGGGATGAATCTCACCCAGTCTGACAGTCCCAGTCCTGACGATAACAATGAGACCTGTCCCTGACCCCTGGGAAAGAATCTGTCACCCAGTCTGACAGTCCAGTCCTGACGATAACAGTGACAATGTCCGTCCCTGACCCCGGGGGATGAATGTGTCACCCAGTCTGACAGTCCCAGTCCTGACGATAACAGTGACAATGTCCGTCTCTGACCCCCGGGGGAATAATCGGTCACCCAGTCTGACAGTCCCAGTCCTGACGATAACAGTGACAATGTCCGTCCCTGACCCCCGGGGGATGAATGTCTCACCCAGTCTGACAGTCCCCGTCCTGATGATAACGATGAGACGGTCGGTCTCGGATGCCCCTGACGTCAGTGGATCAGAGAGACTGGGGACGGGGTGTTCCGGGCCCTCAGCAATACTTTGGTTTGATAAAACTCTCACTCGTCGTTGCCCGGCAGTTCGGAACCGTTACGTCCTGTGCATCTCCTGGCCTGTGCTTCCACTTTCACCTGAGTTTCAGTTCCCTGGGACACCTGCGCCTCCCTCTCCATCGCCGGCAGCTGCTGGGGACTGCTCAAACTCCCTCTCTCACTGCCTCTCTGTCTCTCTCTCTCTCCCTCTGTCCCCTCCTGCAGCTGGCACTACCATATCAGTCCTCACCCTTTGCCCAAGCTCATCTTCCATTGCAGAAATATCTTCTGTTTATAAACCCTCTCGCGGCCTGACACCTCCTTCCGCGAGCGGAGTTTGTAACGGCGGCTCGCTGGGGACCCTGAGGGTTTGTACAGCGGGGTTGGCGAGGCAGAGGATAGTTTTTTCTCAAATCCAGATCCGCGTACGGTACTGTCCTTGCTCTGTTCGGATCCGTGATGAGCGGGGAGCCAGCAGTCAGACAGCAGGTAGCAGGGCAGAGACGGGCTGAGTGTCCTCAGATGCAAGGCGCCAGGCAGTGAGTCTGTGACCCAGCGGACGTGAGCAGAGATGCTTGATTGGGAGACCGTTCTGCAGAGAGGAACTGGTCCCCACAGTCACTTCCTCGAGCAGCCCGAGAGCCGAGGCAGGTACTGACTACATCCTGAGCCGAGGCAGGTACTGACCACATCCTGGGCCAAGGCAGCTCAGAGACAGCGCCCCCCCCACAGCACACAACCGTGGACGGACACAGTGAGGGAGCAAGGGAAACCACAGTGTGTTGTGAGCCTTCCGGTCTTAAACAGACTGAAACTCACTCCACACCGTCCCATCACACACTCCCGGGGTCAGACACAGAGTGAATCTCCCTCCGCACCGTCCCATCACACACTCCCGGGGTCAGACACAGAGTGAATCTCCCTCCACACTGTCCCATCACACACTCCCGGGGTCAGACACAGAGCGAATCTCCCTCCGCACCGTCCCATCACGCACTCCCGGGGTCAGACACAGAGTGAATCTCCCTCCACACTGTCCCATCACACACTCCCGGGGTCAGACACAGAGTGAATCTCCCTCCGCACCGTCCCATCACACACTCCCAGGGTCAGACACAGAGTGAATTACTCTCTGCACCGTCCCATCACACACTCCCGGGGTCAGACACAGAGTGAATTACTCTCCGCACCGTCCCATCACGCACTCCCGGGGTCGGACACAGAGTGAATCTCCCTCCGCACCGTCCCATCACACACTCCCGGGGTCAGACACAGAGTGAATTACTCTCCGCACCGTCCCATCACACACTCCCGGGGTCAGACACAGAGTGAATCTCCCTCCGCACCGTCCCATCACACACTCCCGGGGTCAGACACAGAGTGAATCTCCCTCCCCACCGTCCCATCACACACTCCCGGGGTCGGACACAGAGTGAATCTCCCTCTGCACCGTCCCATCACACACTCCCGGGGTCAGACACAGAGTGAATCTCCCTCCGCACTGTCCCATCACACACTCCTGGGGTCGGACACAGAGTGAATCTCCCTCCCTCCGCACCGTCCCATCACTCACTCAGACACAGACTGGTAGATCTAACTGTACCCCAATGTAGGACAGTGTGGGAAAAAGTTGCAGATGTCCTAGCATAAGGTTCACATTTGGGATTGTCAGCATGGCCTTGTGCATGGGAACTTTTTCACCCAGAGGGTGGTCTGTCTGTGGAACGAGCTGCCAGAGGAAGTGGTCGGGGCAGGTACATTAATGACACTCGGACAGGGACACGGATAGGAAAGGTTTAGAGGGATACGGGACAAATTTGGACAGATGGGTTTAACTTTGTAAATATGTGTTGGAGGAGCACCCCCTGGGTAACGTCCACCCTGGTGGCATGAACATCAATTTCTTCAACTTCCGTAAATTTCTCCCATCGCCCCAACCCCCTTGTTCTCCATTTTCCATTCTTGGTCCCCTCTCACTTGCTTCCTTTTCCTCACCTGCCCACCGTTTCCCCTGGGTCTGACCCCCATCCCTTTCTCCCATCGTCCACTCTCCTCTCCTACCTCAGCCCATTACCTCTTCCTACTTTCTCACCCACCTGCCCCCTTGCCAGCTCTCACCGATCACCTTCTCGCCCCTCTCCCCCACCCACCCCCCAGCTTTGTGTTCTTGCCTGTTGCCCCTTTCCTTTCCAGCCCTGAAGAGGGGTCTCGGCCCAAAATGTCGACTGTACTCTTTTCCACCGGTGCTGCCTGCCGTGCTGGGTTCCCCCGGCATTTCAGGCCGGGTCAGGTCAAGTCGACCCTCGCTATCGTGATGCATACCATCGAATGAGCTGGCACATCCCTGCACCAGGGTGTAAGGCAGAGTCTTAGAAACACGGAAACCCTACAGCACGATACAGGCCCTTCGGCCCACAAAGCTGAGCCGAACATGTCCCTACCTTAGAAATTACCCAGAGCCCTCTATTTTTCTCAGCTCCATGTACCTGTCCAGGAGTCTCTTAAAAGACCCGATTGTTTCCGCCTCCACCACCATTGCCAGTAGCCCATTTCACGCACTCAACACTCTCCACGTAAAAAACTTACTCCTGACATCTCCTCTGTACCTGACTCTAAGCACCTTAATAGTCATAGTCGTAGTCATACTTTAATGATCCCGGGGGAAATTGGTTTTCGTTACAGTTGCACCATAAGTAATAAATAGTAATAAAACCATAAATAGTTAAATAGTAATATGTAAATTATGCCAGTAAATTATGAAATAAGTCCAGGACCAGCCTATCGGCTCAGGGTGTCTGACCCTCCAAGGGAGGAGTTGTAAAGTTTGATGGCCACAGGCAGGAATGACTTCCTATGACGCTCTGTGCTGCATCTCGGTGGAATGAGTCTCTGGCTGAATGTACTCCTGTGCCCACCCAGTACATTATGTAGTGGATGGGAGACATTGTCCAAGATGGCATGCAACTTGGACAGCGTCCTCTTTTCAGACACCACCGTCAGAGAGTCCAGTTCCATCCCCACAACATCACTGGCCTTACGAATGAGTTTGTTGATTCTGTTGGTGTCTGCTACCCTCAGCCTGCTGCCCCAGCACACAACAGCAAGCATGATCGCACTGGCCACCACAGACTCGTAGAACATCCTCAGCATCGTCCGGCAGATGTTAAAGGACCTCAGTCTCCTCAGGAAATAGAGACGGCTCTGACCCTTCTTGTAGACAGCCTCAGTGTTCTTTGACCAGTCCAGATGAAACCCGGGCAACATTTTAGTAAATCTCCTCTGTACTCTCTCAATTGTATTGACATCTTTCCTATAATTCGGTGGCCAGAACATAATGCTGCTGACGCTTTGCAGCAGATCAACTGAGTTAAAATAACAACCTTCTCTTGATGATTTCCATTTGTGGTCGGTGTCTGAATGTCCTCACTGACGTGTCCCACCATAATCAGCCAGCTTCGATGGATTCCAGTTGCCCTGACACCATTTCTCCACGACCGCAATCTCCCGGTGAAACCTCTCACTGTGCTCGTCGCCGACACTGACAACATTTGCAGGGAGGGAGTCGAAATGGGAATGATCTTCAGTGACATGTTGCACTTCACGGTTTTGTACGTTTTGAAGCATGTTGCCAACCAGCTGCACGTAGTTTGGTGCTCTGTAGTTGTCAAGAAAAATTTCAGCAACAACCTTGATTGCCTTCCATGCGATTTTCTCCAGTCCATCACTAGAAGTTCTTCCAATTGCTTGTTATTGATGGCCTGTGGACCAACGAGAGTGCCTTCCTTCATCTTGGCATCAGTTATTCTGACTTGAATTATAAATTGGAATGACAAACGTAGGCGATTTCGAAGAAAATGGCAGAAGTTTAAATCTTCTCTCCGACGGGAGTTCAGTGAAACCATCTCTCATTGCTCCCCTTCTGTAATTTCTTCGGCTCCTCAACTTTTCGACATTTTCATATCCCCTTTGCCCATCACCTGTCCAGCTCTTGGCTCCATCCATCCCCCTCCTGTCTTCTCCAATCATTTCGGATCTCTCCCTCCCCCTCCCACTTTCAAACCTCTTGCTAGCTCTTCATTCAGTTAGTCCTGACGAAGGGTCTCGGCCCGAAACGTCGACTTCACCGCTTCCTGGAGATGCTGCCTGGCCTGCTGCGTTCACCAGCAACTTTGATGTGTGTTAATAGAAAAGAGAAAATAAGGTAGTGCAAAAAAAAAACCGAGAGGCAGGTCCGGATATTCGGAGGGTACGGCCCAGATCTGTTCAGCAGTCTTAGCACAGCTGGAAAGAAGCTGTTCCCAAATCTGGCCGTACGAGTCTTCAAGCTCCTGAGCCTTCTCCCGGAGGGAAGAGGGACGGAAAGTGTGTTGGCCGGGGTGGGTCGTGTCCTTGGTTATCCTGGCAGCACTTTTGGCCCATCGAGTGTGCTTCATCATTTCCTCCTAGCCCCGATCTCCTGCCTTCTCCCCTTTTCCCTCCACACCCTGACTAATCATGAACCTATCAACCTCTGCCTTAAATATACCAAAGACTTGGCCTCCACAGCCGTCTGTGGCAACAGATTCTGCAGATTCACCACCAGCTGGCTAAAGAAATTCCTCCTCATCTCTGTTCTAAAAGGGCGTCCCTCTGTTTTGAGGCACATTGTTCTGACATGAATAACGTCACCAGAGAGACGGAGAGATAACGTCACAGAGATAACATCAGCAGGCCGGGCAGAACCTGTAGAAAAGAGTAGAGCCGAGGTTTTGGGACAAAACCCTTCGGGATGCTGCCTGGCCTGCTGGGTTGCTCCAGCATTTTGTGTGTGTTGCATATATCTACAATGCTCCCTTTAAATTACATATAGTTTTCACACAGCTCCCTCTTCGCACCCACAATGAAGGTTAATCTCTACCGTATCTGCAGGTATCTAAGTGGACTGTTTCTTTGTCTGTGATCAACTCCAACCTGCAGCTCGTTGTCCCGAGTGGTGCTTTCATTTCCATCTACAATCCTCGCTCAGGTGTGAAGGTTGGCTGCCTTCGAAATGAGTATCCACTGTGTAACTCCAGAATATGCCCTAACACACAATTACACACACACTCACAATCTCATATCTTCACACCACAGTCTCACACACACACATTCAACATTCAATAGGTTTCAATGAGGCCACCCCTCATTCTTCTGAATAGGTGCAGGAGTAGGCCATTTGGCCCCTCGAGCCTGCACTGTCATTCAGTACGATCATGGCTGATCATCCAACTCAGAACCCTGTACCTGCCTTCCCTCCATACCCCCTGATCCCTTTAGCTACAAGGGCCATATCTAACTCCCTCTTAAATATAGCCAACGAACTGGCCTCAACTGTTTCCTGTGGCTGAGAATTTCACAGATTCACCACTCTGTGTGAAGAAGTTTTTCCTAATCTCGGTCCCTTTATCCTCAAACTGTGACCCCTCGTTCTGGACTTCCCCAACATCGGGAACAACCTTCCTGCATCTAGCCTGTCCAGTCCCTTTAGGATTTTATACGTTTCAATAAGATTCCCCTCAATCTTCTAATTCCAGTGAGTATAAGCCTAGTCGATTCAGTCTTTCATCATATGAAAGTCCTGCCATCCCAGGAATCAATCTGGTGAACCTTCTTTGTACTCCCTCTGTGGCAAGGATGACCTTCCTCAGATTAGGGGACCAAAACTGCACACAATACTCCAGGTGTGGGCTCACCAAGGCCTTGTACAACTGCAGTAGTACCTCCTGCTCCTGTACTCGAATCCTCTCGCTATAAATGCCAGCATACCATTCACCTTTTTCACCGCCTGCTGTACCCGCATGCCCACTTTCAATGACTGGTGTATAATGACACCCAGGTCTCGTTGCACCTCCCCTTTTCCTAATCGGCCACCATTCAGATAATAATCTGTTTTCCTGTTCTTGCCACCAAAGTGAATACAGGTCCAAAGCCATCAAACTCTCCTCATGTGACAAACCTTTCAATCCTGGAATCGTTTTCATCAATATCCCTTGCACCCTCTCCAGTATCAGCACATCCTTTCTCAGATAAAGGGCTCAAAACTGCTCACAATACTCCAAGTGAGGCCTCCCCAGTGCCTTACAAAGCCTCAGTATAATGTCATGAAATTTACTGCCTTTACGGCAGCAGTATGATGCAAATCATAATAATAGGGACACTTGGTGAGTTACAGGAAATGTGGGTGTGTATATCTATATGTTGTGGCTTTTTCCACTGTGGTTGGGTGCGACTACAACCAGAGGTCATAAGATATCGGAGCAGAATTCAGCCATTTGGCCCATCGAGTCTGTTCCACCATTTCATCATGGCTGATCCATTCTCCCTCTCGACCCCAATCTCCTGCCTTCTCCTCGTATCCCTTCATAGCCTGACCAATCAGGAACCTATCAACCTCTGCCTTCAATGTACATAAAGACTTGCTCTCCACAGCTGCCTGCAGCAAAGAATTCCACAGATTCATTACTCCCTGGCTAAAGAAATTGTTCCTCATCGCTGTTCTAAATGGACACCCCTCTATTCTGAGGCTGTGTCCTCTGGTCCGAGACTCCCCCACTACAGGAAACATCCTCTCCACATTAGTGGAAACATCCTCTCCACATCCACTCTATCTGTGTCCTCTGGTCCTAGACTCCCCCACAACAGGAAACATCCTCTCCACATCCACTCTATCTGTGTCCTCTGGTCCTAGACTCCCCCCACTACAGGAAACATCCTCTCCACATCCACTCTATCTGTGTCCTCTGGTCCGAGACTCCCCCACAACAGGAAACATCCTCTCCACATCCACTCTGTGTCCTCTGGTCCCAGACTCCCCCACTACAGGAAACATCCTCTCCACATCCACTCTATCTGTGTCCTCTGGTCCTAGACTCCCCCACTACAGGAAACATCCTCTCCACATCCACTCTATCTGTGTCCTCTGGTCCTAGACTCCCCCACTACAGGAAACATCCTCTCCACATCCACTCTATCTGTGTCCTCTGGTCCTAGACTCTCCCACAACAGGAAACATCCTCTCCACATCCACTCTATCTGTGTCCTCTGGTCCTAGACTCCCCCACTACAGGAAACATCCTCTCCACATCCACTCTATCTGTGTCCTCTGGTCCTAGACTCCCCCACGATAGGAAACATCCTCTCCACATCCACTCTATCTGTGTCCTCTGGTCCTAGACTCCCCCATGACAGGAAACATCCTCTCCACATCCACCCTATCTGTGTCCTCTGGTCCTAGACTCTCCCACAACAGGAAGCATCCTCTCCACATCCACTCTATCTGTGTCCTCTGGTCCTAGACTCCCCCCACTATAGGAAACATCCTCTCCACATCCACTCTATCTGTGTCCTCTGGTCCGAGACTCCCCCCACTACAGGAAACGTCCTTTCCACATCCACTCTATCTGTGTCCTCTGGTCCTAAACTCCCCCACTATAGGAAACATCCTCTCCACGTCCACTCTATCTGTGTCCTCTGTTCCTAGACTCCCCCACCACAGGAAATATCCTCTCCACATCCACTTTATCTGTGTCCTCTGGTCCTAGACTGCCCCACCATAGGAAACAACCTCCCCACATCCACTCTATCTGTGTCCTCTGGTCCCTGACTCCCCCACGATAGGAAACATCCTCTCCACATCCACTCTATCTGTGTCCTCTGGTCCTAGACTCCCCCACTACAGGAAACATCCTCTCCACATCCACTCTGTCGAGCCCTTTCACCGTCAATGTGGTCATCCCTCATTATTCTGAATTCCAGTGAATACAGGCCCAGAGCCGTCAAACACTCTTCATACGACAAACTGTTCAATCCTGGAATCGTTTTCATCCATATCCCTTCTACCCTCTCCAGTATCAGCACATCCTTTCTCAGATAAGGGGCCCAAAACTGCTCGCAATACTCCAAGTGAGGCCTCGCCAGTGCCTTACAAAGCCTCAGTATTACATCCTTGCTTTTATATTCTAGTCTACTTGAAATGAATGCCAACATCGCATTTCCTTTCCTCACCAGCGACTCAACCTGCGTATTAACCTCTCGGGAATCCTGCACAAAGACTCCCAAGTCCCATTCCATCTCTGGTTTTTTGTATTTTCTCTCCATTTGGAAAACAGTCGACCCTTTCATTTCTTCTACCAAAGTGCACGACCATATGCTTCCCGACACTGAATTCCATCTGCCACCTTATTCCCCGGTTCTCCTCATCTGTCCAAACCCTTCTGTGGCCTCTCTCCTTCCCCAGAACTACCTGCCCCTCCACCTAGCTTCCTATCATCTGTAAACTTTGCAACAGAGCCAGCAATTCCATCACCCACATTAATGACACATAATGTAAAAATAATCGGTCCCAACACAGACCCCTGTGAAGCAGCACTAGTCACCGGCAGCCAGCCAGAAAAGGCTCCCTTTATTCCCACTCTTTGCCTCCTGCCAATCGTCCACTGCTTTATCCGTGCTAGACTCTTTCCTGGAATACCGTGGGCTCATAGCTTATTCAGCAGCCTCATGTGTGGCAGTTTGTCAAAGGCCTTCTGAAAGCCCTCGCACACAACACCCACTAAGTCTCCTTCGTCTATCCAGCTTGTTATTTCCTCAGAGAATCAGAAATGCAGAAGTGGGCTGAGAAGTGGCAGATGGAGTTTAACCCAGAGAAGTGTGAGATGGTACACTTTGGAAGGACAAACTCCAAGGCAGAGTATGAAGTAAATGGCAGGATACTTGGCAGTGTGGAGGAGCAGAGGGATCTGGGGGTACATGTCCACAGATCCCTGAAAGTTGCCTCACAGGTGGATAGGGTAGTTAAGAAAGCTTATGGGGTGTTAGCTTTCATAAGTCGAGGGATAGAGTTTAAGAGTCGCGATGTAATGATGCAGCTCTATAAAACTCTGGTCAGGCCACACTTGGAGTACTGTGTCCAGTTCTGGTCGCCTCACTATAGGAAGGATGTGGAAGCATTGGAAAGGGTACAGAGGAGATTTACCAGGATGCTGCCTGGTTTAGAGAGTATGCATTATGATCAGAGATTAAGGGAGCTAGGGCTTTACTCTTTGGAGAGGAGGAGGATGAGAGGAGACATGATAGAGGTGTACAAGATAATAAGAGGAATAGATAGAGTGGATAGCCAGCGCCTCTTCCCCAGGGCACCACTGCTCAATACAAGAGGACATGGCTTTAAGGTAAGGGGTGGGAAGTTCAAGGGGGATATTAGAGGAAGGCTTTTTACTCAGAGAGTGGTTGGTGCGTGGAATGCACTGCCTGAGTCAGTGGTGGAGGCAGATACACTAGTGAAGTTTAAGACAGGTATATGGAGGAATTTAAGGTGGGGGCTTATATGGGAGGCAGGGTTTGAGGGTCGGCAGAACATTGTGGGCCGAAGGGCCTGTACTGTGCTGTACTATTCTACGTTCTATGTTAATCCCAGCAGGTTTTGTCAGGAAAGATTTTCCCCTGAGGAAACCATGCTGACTTTGGCCTATTTTATCACGTGTCTCCAGGTGCTCTGAAACCACATCCTCAACAATTCACTCCAACACCTTCCACCACTGAGGTCAGGCTAACTGACCCATAATTTCCTTTCTTCTGCTTCTCTTCCTTCGTGGAACTTCCACAATACTAGTGGCGTCTTCCGCAGGGAAGACTGATGCACAATACTCATTCAGTTCATCTGCCATTTCCTTGTCCCCCATTACCACCTCTCCAGCATCGTTTTCCAGCGGTCCGATATCCAGCTCTCTTTTTCACTTTACGTAGCCGAAAAATCTTTTGGTATCCTCTTTAGTATTTTTGGCTAGCTGACTTTTTCATATTCCATCTTTAACTTCTTAATGACTTTTGTAGTTGCCTTCCATTGGTGTTTAAAAGCTTCCCAATCCTCTAACTTCCCACTAATTTTTGCCCTGTTGTATACCCTCTCTTGGGCTTTTATCCTTCCTTTAGAATACTGTTTCCTCTTCGGGATGTATATCCTGCGCCTTCCGAATTTCTTCCAGAAATTCCAGCCATCTGCCATCATCCCTGCCAGTGTTCTCCTCCAAACAATTCTGGCCAACTCCTCTCTCATGCCTCTGTAATTCCCTTTACTCCACTGTAACACTGGTCCATTTGGCTTTAGCGTCTCCTTCTCAGGTTTCAGGGTGAACTGGATCATATCCTGATTGCTTTTGCCCCCAGGGTTCTTTTACGTTAAGCTCTCTCATTAATTCTGGTTCTCTCATCAATTCTGGTTCATTGTGCAACACTCAATCCCAGAATAGCTGATGGGCTGAACCACGAGCTGCTCTAAAAAAAACTGTCCAGCTCCAACCTGACTTTCCGAATTCCCCCACCGTGACTCATGTAACTTTGCCCTTTTGGCGGGCATCCTCAATCCCCTGTGTAAATTGCAGACCGCATCCTCACTACTGTGCTCATGGGGCAAGGGTGAAAGGTGAAATGTTTGGGGGGGGCGGAAATCTCGGAGGGAGGTGAGAGTGTGAGACGAGCTGCCAGCAGAAGCGGTGCGTGCGAGCTCGATTTCAACGGTGGAGAGAAGTTTGGACCGGTACATGGATGGGAGGGGTGCGGGGGGATGTGGTCTCGACGCAGATCGATGGGGAGTGGGCAGTTCAGCACAGACTAGACGGGCCGAAGGGCCTGTTTCTGTGCTGCACTCTTCCACGGCTTTCTGACTATATAAAGTCGCACAGCCACACGCTCACACTCACGCAGACCTCTAGGATGGGTGCAGACTGCCTGCTCTCTGCTCGGTTCGTATTAATAACCACAGGCTGCTGCCTGTGATCTCAGAGCCGCCTGGGACCGTGGGTGCACAGACACAGGAAGCCGGGAGCTGTCGCGCAAACACCTCCCCCAACGCTCGCAGCTGAAGCAAGAGCGCGGACCTGGCTGTGCACGCTCGTCTGCAGCCCCGGCGTCGCACCGAGCCCAGGAGGGTCTGCGTGGGGTGAGTCCCAGACTGCTGTCTCCCAGCGCCGGGAACCGATCGCGGTGGGGGTGGGGGGAGGAGGGCTTCGGGGCATTCCCGGGGGTGTGAGTCAGTTAGTGACCCTCCCTCTCCCGCCCTTTCACCCCATCTCCCCAACTCACTCTTTCTCTGTTCCCCTCCCTCCTTCATCTCCTTCCTGTTCTACCCTCCCTTCCTCTCCTCCATCCACTATCTCTCCCTCCAGTCCTCCCTTCTCTGCTCTATTCCTCCACCCCAGTTCCCTCCCCTCCCTCTCTCCTGCCCCCTTTTGTCCTCCCTCCGTTCCTCACCACTCCCCTCCCTTCCAACAACATGGTGTCTCTCCGCCCCCCTCAGTCTCTCCCCTCCGTCCTGGGGTTCCTGCTCCCCATCACTGCCCACTGAGAGAGAGCGAGTGAGGGTGTGAGAGTGTGTGAGAGAGAGAGACAGAGCGAGTGAGGGAGTGTGAGAGAGAGGAAGAGAGAGGGGGGGACAGAGAGCGGGAGGGGAAAAGAGAGAGAGGGGGTGAGAACGAGAGAGAGTGAGTGAGTGAGATAGAGGGAGAAAGAGCGAGAGATAGGGTGAGACAGATACGGAGAGAGAGAGAGAGAGAAAGAGAGGAGAGAGAGAGAGGGGTTGAGAGCAACAGAAATGCAGGGAGAGCGAGACAGAGAGAGTTAACGGGGTGGTGGTGGTGATCTGGCTGGGATTCCTGCACCCCACTACAGCCCAGAGACCCCTGGGTTAGAGAGGGAGGGGGTGTTGGAGATTCGGGGGTGGGGTTCTTGCTCAGAGACCCCTGGGTTAGAGAGGGAGGGGGTGTTGGAGATTCGGGGGTGGGGTTCTTGCTCAGTGACCCCTGGGTTAGAGAGGGAGGGGGTGTTGGAGATTCGGGGGTGGGGTTCTTGCTCAGTGACCCCTGGGTTAGAGAGGGAGGGGGTGTTGGAGATTCGGGGGTGGGGTTCTTGCTCAGTGACCCCTGGGTTAGAGGGGGAGGGGGTGTTGGAGATTCGGGGGTGGTGTTCTTGCTCAGTGACCCCTGGGTTAGAGAGGGAGGGGGTGTTGGAGATTCGGGGGTGGTGTTCTTGCTCAGTGACCCCTGGGTTAGAGAGGGAGGGGGTGTTGGAGATTCGGGGGTGGGGTTCCTGCCCAGAGACCCCTGGGTTAGAGAGGGAGGGGGTGTTGGAGATTCGGGGGTGGGGTTCTTGCTCAGAGACCCCTGGGTTAGAGAGGGAGGGGGTGTTGGAGATTCGGGGGTGGGGTTCTTGCTCAGTGACCCCTGGGTTAGAGAGGGAGGGGGTGTTGGAGATTCGGGGGTGGGGTTCCTGCCCAGAGACCCCTGGGTTAGAGAGGGAGGGGGTGTTGGAGATTCGGGGGTGGGGTTCTTGCCCAGAGACCCCTGGGTTAGAGAGGGAGGGGGTGTTGGAGATTCGGGGGTGGGGTTCTTGCTCAGTGACCCCTGGGTTAGAGAGGGAGGGGGTGTTGGAGATTCGGGGGTGGGGTTCTTGCTCAGTGACCCCTGGGTTAGAGAGGGAGGGGGTGTTGGAGATTCGGGGGTGGGGTTCTTGCTCAGTGACCCCTGGGTTAGAGAGGGAGGGGGTGTTGGAGATTCGGGGGTGGGGTTCTTGCTCAGTGACCCCTGGGTTAGAGAGGGAGGGGGTGTTGGAGATTCGGGGGTGGGGTTCTTGCTCAGTGACTCCTGGGTTAGAGAGGGAGGGGGTGTTGGAGATTCGGGGGTGGGGTTCTTGCTCAGTGACCCCTGGGTTAGAGAGGGAGGGGGTGTTGGAGATTCGGGGGTGGGGTTCTTGCTCAGTGACCCCTGGGTTAGAGAGGGAGGGGGTGTTGGAGATTCGGGGGTGGGGTTCTTGCTCAGTGACCCCTGGGTTAGAGAGGGAGGGGGTGTTGGAGATTCGGGGGTGGGGTTCCTGCCCAGAGACCCCTGGGTTAGAGAGGGAGGGGGTGTTGGAGATTCGGGGGTGGGGTTCCTGCTCAGTGACCCCTGGGTTAGAGAGGGAGGGGGTGTTGGAGATTCGGGGGTGGGGTTCCTGCCCAGTGACCCCTGGGTTAGAGAGGGAGGGGGTGTTGGAGATTCGGGGGTGGGGTTCTTGCTCAGTGACCCCTGGGTTAGAGAGGGAGGGGGTGTTGGAGATTCGGGGGTGGGGTTCTTGCTCAGTGACCCCTGGGTTAGAGAGGGAGGGGGTGTTGGAGATTCGGGGGTGGGGTTCTTGCTCAGTGACCCCTGGGTTAGAGAGGGAGGGGGTGTTGGAGATTCGGGGGTGGGGTTCTTGCTCAGTGACCCCTGGGTTAGAGAGGGAGGGGGCGTTGGAGATTCGGGGGTGGGGTTCCTGCCCAGAGACCCCTGGGTTAGAGAGGGAGGGGGTGTTGGAGATTCGGGGGTGGGGTTCCTGCCCAGTGACCCCTGGGTTAGAGAGGGAGGGGGTGTTGGAGATTCGGGGGTGGGGTTCCTGCCCAGTGACCCCTGGGTTAGAGAGGGAGGGGGTGTTGGAGATTCGGGGGTGGGGTTCTTGCTCAGTGACCCCTGGGTTAGAGAGGGAGGGGGTGTTGGAGATTCGGGGGTGGGGTTCTTGCTCAGTGACCCCTGGGTTAGAGAGGGAGGGGGTGTTGGAGATTCGGGGGTGGGGTTCCTGCCCAGAGACCCCTGGGTTAGAGA
>NW_027275653.1:45000-53667 GCF_030028105.1 Mobula birostris
TTTGATTGCATCACGGTGCAAACACTTTGCAACAAATCAACTGAGGTATAAAACCTTCTCTTGATGATTTTCATCTGCAGTCGGTGTCTGAATGTCCTTACTGACGTGTCCCACCATAATCAGCCAGCTTCGATGGATTCCAGTTGCCCTGACACCATTTCTCCACGACCGCAATCTCCCGGTGAAACTTCTCACTGTGCTCGTCGCCGACACTGACAACATTTGCAGGGAGGGAGTCGAAATGGGAATGATCTTCAGTGACATGTTGCACTTCACGGTTTTGTACATTTGAAGCATGTTGCCAACCAGCTGCACGTAGTTTGGTGCTCTGTAGTTGTCAAGAAAAATTTCAGCAACAACCTTGATTGCCTTCCATGCGATTTTCTCCAGTCCATCACTAGAAGTTCTTCCAATTGCTTGTTATTGATGGCCTGTGGACCAACGAGAGTGCCTTCCTTCATCTTGGCATCAGTTATTCTGGAAAACATCTGCCTGAAATATCAAAATCCTTCACGGAAGTTGATAGCCTTTCCGAAACCCGTCCTGCCACGCAGCATCCGACCTGCCTAAGCATGCCTGGGCATCCCTGGACGAGATAGCAAACTTCTCAGCTTCTTTTGTGGGAAACATTTTTAATTCACTTGAATTATGAATTGAAAGGACAAATATAGGTGACTTCAAAGGTTCCACTGAATATTGGAGAATATATACAGTATACAACCTGAAATTCTTACTCTTCACAGACATCCTCGAAATGCGAGAAAAACCCCCAAAGAATGAATGACAGAAAAATGTTAGAACTCCAAAACCCCCTCCCCTCTCAAATGCACAAGCAGCAACATCCCCCCTCCCCAACCCACCTCAGCAAAAGCATCAGACAGACCCCCTCCCCCTCCCCAGCACCGGCCATGCAAGCAATAGCTCTCTCTTTCTCTCTCTCACTAACGAGGGAGAGGCAGATATCGTTCCCGTCGCAGTGAGGCCAACAGCTCACGGTTTTTTTTCAGATTATGAGGACACTCAGTCCTCGTTTATTGTCATTTAGAAATGCATGCATTAAAAAATGATACAATGTTCCTCCAGAATGATATCACAAGAAACATAGGACAAACCAAGATTAAAACTGACAAAACCACATAATTATAACATATAGTTACAACAGTGCAAAGCAATACCGTAATTTGATAAAGAGCAGACCATGGGCACGGTAAAAAAAAGTCTCAAAGTCCCGATAGACCCACCATCTCACGCAGACGGTAGAAGGGAGGAACTCTCCCGGCCATGAACCTCCAAGCACCACCAACTCCTGATGCAGCACCATTGGAAGCACCCAACCGCAGCAGACTCTGAGTCCGTCCGAAAACCTCAAGCCTCCGACCAGCCCTCCGACACCGAGCACTGAGCACCGTTCTCTGCCGAGCACTTCGACCCCGCCCCGGCCGCCGAGCAACAAGCAAAGCCGAGGACTCGGGGCCTTCTTCTCCAGAGATTCCGGATACCACACAGTAGCAGCGGCAGCGAAGCAGGCATTTCAGAAGTTTCTCCAGATGTTCCTCTCTGCTCTCACGTCTGTCTCCATCAAATCAGGATCGTGCACGGCACCCTACTTGACAGATTACAGACATAATTCACCGGAGTGGCCGCTGCCAGCTGCGTCGCGCTGCCATCTTCTCCCGCCGGTTTTGATTTTACGATTTGCAGAGTCACCTCCTTCGAAAGCACGTGCACCACTGTCTCCGTGTTCCGATCGCCCGCGACACTTCGGTCCGCAAGACCGAACAGGAATCAGGCCATCTGCAGGGCCGAGCCCCGAAGGCCCAGGCCACTCCTGGAGTTACCGAAAATGCTAGGCCGCTCGGCGAGCTCCGAGAGCGGGAGCCCACCTGCCGTGAAGAGCCGCAGTTTGAGTGCAGCTGTCGACCACGGACTCCAACAGGACCCCAGGCACCTTGGAAAGGAAGGAAAAGACTTTGACGAGAAGAAATTAAACTGTTCCACAGATGAACTGGAAGAAGGGGCCTCCTTATCTTAAAAAAATGGTGCGATTGGAAAATTTACTGGTGACTTTTGTGATCAGAAGCCCAAAATGCAAAAGCTACACCCAGAAGTATTCAGGAAGCAAATTCTTTGTTGTCCAGTGTTATCAAAGTATGTATACATTATACAACCTTGAGATTTATCTCCTTACAGGCAACCCTAAAACAAAGAAACCCCAAAATAACCCCTGTGAAAAGAAGAACACCGAACACCTAATGTGCAGAGGAAAAAAATCACGCCAATAGCTTTAGAAACTGGAGTTTACCGAAAGATACAAAGCCAGTGCAGGCCACAAGCTCAGTTCAGCACCGGAGCAGGCCGCAGGCCAGAGGCTCAGCTCAGCGCAGAGCTGAGTAAACATCGCGGAGCAGCAAGCAAAACTGGCCTGTTGCTCTCCTCCGATCCCAACACCCTGACCTTCCCAATGCGGCCCAGTGCTTAAATCAATCAGACGTCAGGAGTTCCCTCACTCCAGCCTCTGCTTGCCTCGCCTTCACCTCCTAATCATGGTCTAATTTGGGAAAGTTAGCATGGCTTTTTGAGGGGCAGGCCATGCCCCTCGAGCCTAATTGAATTCTTCGAGGACATGACAAAGCACACTGATGGAGGCAGTGCAGTGGATGTGGTGCCTATGGACTTCAGTAAGGCATTCGATATGGTTCCCCATGACAGGCTGGTCTGGTAGGTCAGGAGGCTTGCGATCCAGGGGATCGACTTGGATGAGGAAGTGGAAGGTGGGTTAGTAAGTCTGAAGATGGCAGGAGGGTTTGCGGAATTGTGGAGGGTGTAGAGGTTGTCGTGGGTGACCGCGGGACGTTGACAGGACGTAGAGTCGGGCTGAGAAGCGGCAGATGCGGTTCAGCCCGGAAAAGTGTGAAGTAATTGGCTTTGGAAGGGCAGATTTGACGGCAGAGGTCAGGGTTAATGGCAGAATTCTTAGCAGTGTGGACAGAGGGATCTTGATCAACGTCCATAGATCCCTCAAAGTCCCTGCACAAGTCGATGGGGTGGTGAAGAAGGCGTTTAGTGTGTTGGCCTTCGTTAGTCGGGGGATTGAGTTGAAGAGCCGTGAGGTAACGTTACAGCTCTGTAAAGCCCTGGTTAGACCCACACTTGGAGTATTGAGTTCAGTTCTGGTCACCTCGTTGTAGGAAGGATGTGGCCAGTCAGGGTACTTTCTGTTAAGTTAGTTAGAGTTCAGCGACAAACCAAACCCCCTTAGCCTCCTTGTGCACTTTCCTCCCACCAACTTAAACTAAACTCCTCCTGCCTACCCGATGTGCGCCTCCTCCCCGTCCCTGCACAGCCCTGCGTCTGTCGAACCTGTATCGTATCTGCCTCCATCACTGCAGACCAGGGACCCACTGCTCTCTGAGGGAGTGAAAACCCAGCACCACAATCTCCTTTGACCTTTTCCCCATCTCACCTTAAACTCGTGGCCTCTGGTATTAGACATTTCCACCCTGAGGAACTGAAGTTCCCAGCTGTCTGCCCTAGCTACGTCATACGTAATCTCATAAACCTCCATCCGATCTCCCGTCAGTCTCCGCCACTCCGGACAAAGCAACCCAAGTTTGTTTGACCCCCTCTTTACACTGTACAACTAAGATTTTGCTTCCGGACTACTTGTGGGTGCATCTGTTGCATTTTTGGCTGCTAATCATGAAAATCACCATAAGATTTCCCCTTCGTGCATCATTTTTTGAGATCGCCTGTATTTGTCATTCCAATTCATAATTCAAGTCAGAATAACTGATGCCAAGATTAAGAAAGGCATTTTTTGTTGGTCCAATTCAAAGAACTTCTCGTGGGACCGGAGAAAATTGCATGGAAGGCATTCAAGATGCTGTTGAAAATGCTCTTGACAACTACAGAGCACCAAACTACGTGCAGCTGGTTGGCAACATGCTTCAAACGTACAAAACCCTGAACTGCAACATGTCACCAAAGATTCATTTTCTGCATTCCCATTTCGACTCCTTCCCTGCAAATCTTGTCACTGTCAGTGACGAGCACGGTGAAAGGTTCCACCAGGACATTGCGGTCGTGGAGAAACTGTAACTGGGCAACTGGCAAACTCAATGTTTTTCAGTTGGACAAGTCACCCGGACCAGGTGGGCTACATCCCAGAGTCCTGAGAGAGGGTGCTAAAGAGATAGTGGGTGCATTGGTTATGATCTTTCAAGAATCACTTGCTTCTGGCATGGCCCTGGAGGACTGGAAGATTGCAAATGTCACTCCACTCTTTAAGAAGACCTGGAGTATTGTGTGCAGTTTTGGTCCCCTAATCTGAGGAAAGACATTCTGGCCATCGAGGGAGTACAAAGAAGGTTCACCAGATTGATTCCTGGGAGGGCAGGACTTTCATATGAAGAAAGACTGGATCGACTAGGCTTATACTCACTGGAATTTAGAAGATTGAGGGGGGATCCTGTTGAAACGTATAAAATCCTAAAGGGATTGGACAGGCTAGATGCAGGAAGATTGTTCCCGATGTTGGGGAAGTCCAGAACGAGGGGTCACAGTCTGAGGATAAAGAGGAAGCCTTTTAGGACCGAGATGAGGAAAAACTTCTTCACACAGAGAGTGGTGAATCTGTGGAATTCTCTGCCACAGGAAACAGTTGAGGCCAGTTCGTTGGCTATATTTAGGAGGGAGTTAGATATGGCCCTTATGGCTATGGGGATCAGGGGGTATGGAGGGAAGGCTGGGGCGGGGTTCTGAGTTGGATGATCAGCCATGATCGTACTGAATGGCGGTGCAGACTCGAAGGGCCGAATGGCCTACTCCTGCACCTCTTTTCTATGTTTCTATGAAAACAAAAGAAAGGAAATTATAAGCCAGATAGCCTAACAGTGGTTGGGAAAGTGCTGGAGTCTATTATTAAGGATGAGGTTTCAAGATACTTGGAGACTAATGATTAAATCAGGCAAAGTCAGCACAGTTTTTGTAAAGTGAAATCTTGCCTGACAAATCTGTCAGTAAGAAGGAAGTAACAATCAGGGTGGACAAAGGAGATGCAGTGGATGTCAGTTACTTGGATTTTCAGACAACATTTGATAAGGTGCCACACACGAGACTGTTTAACAAGATAAAACCCACACAGCGTTACAGGAAAGAGACTGGCATGGGTAGAGGAACGGCTGACAGGCAGGAGGCAGAGAGTGGGAATGAAAGGGGCCTTTTCTGGTCGGCTGCCGGTGACTAGTGGTGTTCCTCGGGGGTCAGTATTGGGGCTGCTACTTTTCACATTGTTTGTCAGCGATTCGGATAGTGGAATCGATGGCTTTGTGGCAAAGTCTGCGGATGATTCGAAGGTCGGTGGAGGGGTAGGTAGTGCCGAGGAAGCAATACAATTGCAGCAGGACCTAGACAAATTGGAAGAATGGGCAAAACGTGTCAGATGGAGTACAGTGTTGGGAAATGTACGATGATGCAGTTTGGTAAAAGGAACAATAGTGCGGACTGTTATCTAAATGGGGAGAAGGTTCAAACATCAGAGGTGCAGAGGGACTTAGGAGTCCTCGTGGAAGAAGGTTAATTCACAGGTTGAGTCTGTGGTAAAGAAGGCAAATGTAATGTTGGCATTTATTTCAAGGGGAGTAGAATATAAAGGCAAGGAGATAATGCTGAAACTTTGTACGGGACTTGTCAGGCCAGCTGTTGGAGTGTGGTCAACAGTTTTGGGCCCTGTATCTCAGAAAGGATGTGTTGTCATTGGAGGGAGGCCAGAGGAGGTTCACGAGGATGATTCTGGGTATGAAGGGGTTAACATAGGAGGAGCATTCGGCAGCTTTGGGCCTGTACTCACTGGAATTTAGAAGAATGCGGGGGGGACCTCATTGAAATCTCATAGAATTTTTTGAGGACGTAACTAGTAGAGTGGATAGGGGAGAACCAGTGGATGTGGTATATTTGGATTTTCAGAAGGCTTTTGACAAGGTCCCACACAGGAGATTAGTGTGCAAACTTAAAGCACACGGTATTGGGGGTAAGGTATTAGTGTGGGTGGAGAGTTGGTTAGCAGACAGGAAGCAAAGAGTGGGAATAAACGGGACCTTTTCAGAATGGCAGGCGGTGACTAGTGGGGTATCGCAAGGCTCAGTGCTGGGACCCCAGTTGTTTACAATAGACATTAATGACTTGGATGAGGGAATTAAATGCAGCATCTCCAAGTTTGCAGATAACACGAAGCTGGGCGGCAGTGTTAGCTGTGAGGAGGATGCTAAGAGGATGCAGAGTGACTTGGATAGGTTGGGTGAGTGGGCAAATTCATGGCAGATGCAATTTAATGTGGATAAATGTGAAGTTATCCACTTTGGTGGCAAAAACAGGAAAACAGATTATTATCTGAATGGTGGCCGATTAGGAAAAGGGGAGGTGCAACGAGACCTGGGTGTCATTATACACCAGTCATTGAAAGTGGGCATGCAGGTACATCAGGCAGTGAAAAAGGCGAATGGTATGCTGGCATTTATAGCGAGAGGATTCGAGTACAGGAGCAGGGAGGTACTACTGCAGTTGTACAAGGCCTTGGTGAGACCACACCTGGAGTATTGTGTGCAGTTTTGGTCCCCTAAACTGAGGAAAGACATCCTTGCCATAGAGGGAGTACAGAGAAGGTTCACCAGATTGATTCCTGGGATGGCAGGACTTTCATATGATGAAAGACTGGATGAACTGGGCTTGTACTTGTTGGAATTTAGAAGATTGAGGGGGGATCTGATTGAAACGTATAAAATCCTAAAGGGATTGGACAGGCTAGATGCAGGAAGATTGTTCCCGATGTTGGGGAAGTCCAGAACGAGGGGTCACAGTTTGAGGATAAAGAGGAAGCCTTCTAGGACCGAGATGAGGAAAAACTTCTTCACACAGGGAGTGGTGAATCTGTGGAATTCTCTGCCACAGGAAACAGTTGAGGCCAGTTCGTTGGTTATATTTAAGAGGGAGTTAGATATGGCCCTTGTGGCTACGGGGATCACGGGGTATGGAGGGAAGGCTGGTACAGGGTTCTGAGTTGGATGATCAGCCATGATCATACTGAATGGCGGTTCAGGCTCGAAGGGCCGAATGGCCTACTCCTGCACCTATTTTCTATGTTTCTATGGGACTGCCGAGTGTTGAAAGGACGAGATAGGGTGGACGTGGAGAGAATGTTTCCTGTGGTGGGGGTTTCCAGAACTAGAGGCCACAGCCTCAAAGTTAAGGGGTGACCTTTCAGAACAGGAGGAATTTCTTTCAGCCAAAGAGTGGTGAGTCTGTGGAACGCTCTGCTACGGATTGGGGCGGAGGCCAAGCCCGTGGGTGTATTTAAGGCAGAAATTGATAGATTCCTGATTGGTTGGGGCGTCAAAAGATAGGGCAAGAAGGCAGGTGTACGGAGTTGAGTGGGATCCGGGATCAGCCATGATGGAATGGTGGAGCAGACTCGATGGGCTGAATGGCCTAATTCAGCTCCTATGTCTTACGGTCTTACGGAACCCATCGCTGCTGGCTGATTATGGTCCGACACTTTGGTGAGTACAAATGAAAATCGTCAACAAAAGATTTTTAGCTCACTTGATTTGTTGCAAAGCGTCGCCTGTTAGGCAATTCAACGCATTATACTCACAGAAACATAGAAGACCTACAGCACAATACAGGCCCTTCGGCCCACAATGCTCTGCCAAACATGTCCTTACCTGAGAAATTACCTTACCTAGGGCTTGGCATCAGTGCCAGGCTCCGGAGCGAAGGGTCCCGAGTTCTGATCCAAGTCGGGCCACCCCCGAGAACGTTTTCCATCCGTGCCAGGTTGAGCGCCGAGCTGGCCACTCGGCCTCGTAAAGAAATACAAGGGTCGAGTCAGGAGCGTTCATATCGTGACCCGGTTAATCCTGACACCACGCGCCAGGCAAGAATGGCTGACTGTCTGGTGCAACATGCTTAAATAAACCCAGGGCTACCCATCGCCATCTACTTTTCTGAGCTCCATGTAACTATCCAGGAGTTTCTTAAGAGACCCTATCATATCCGCCTCCATCACTGTCGCCGGCAGCCCATTCCACGCACTCACCACTCTCTGAGTAAAAAACTTACCCCTGACATCTCCTCTGTACCTACTCCCCAGCACCTTAAAGCTGTGCCCTCTCGTGCTGGCCATTTCAACCCCGGGGGAAAAGCCTCTGACTATCCACACCATCAATGCCTCTCGTCATCCTTCAGTGAAAGTTACTTTCCTGTTTCTCCAAATTCCTACATGATGCAGGTAATCAGAAATCGTACTTGCGTTCAGCTTCAAGCCGTCTATCATAAACGAATGTAACCAGCTGAGCATCTTTTTTAACTGTGTATTCACCCTGGTCATGCTAAATAGTCATAGTCACAGTCATACTTTATCGATCCCGGGGGAAATTGGTTTCATTACAGTTGCACCATAAATAATAAATAGTAATAAAACCATAAATAGTTAAATAGTAATATGTAAATTATGCCAGGAGATAAGTCCAGGACCAGCCTATTGCCTCAGGGTGTCTGACCCTCCAAGGGAGAAGTTGTAAAGTTTGATGGCCACAGGCAGGAATGACTTCCTATGACGCTCTGTGCTGCATCTCGGTGGAATGAGTCTCTGGCTGAATGTACTCCTGTGCC
>NW_027275654.1:0-53654 GCF_030028105.1 Mobula birostris
TGTAGAACCGGAGGAGATTACAGAGTCGATGGGATGTAGGACCCAGAGGAGATTACAGAGATGGAGGGTTGCAGGGCCCGGAAAAGATTACAGAGATGGAGGGATGGAGGATCCGGAAGAGATTATAGCGACGAAGTGATGGTGGACCCGGAGGAGATTACAGAGACGGAGGAGTGTAAAACCCAGAGGAGATTACAGACACGGAGGGCTGCAGGGCCCGGAGGAGATTACAGAGTCGATGGGATGTAGGACCCAGAGGAGATTACAGAGACAGAGGAGTGTAGGACCCGGAGGAGATTAAAGAGACGGAGGAGTGTAGGACCCGGAGGAGATTACAGAGATGGAGGGATGGAGGACCAGGAGGAGATTACAGAGACGGAGGAGTGTAGGACCCGGAGGAGATTACAGAGACGGAGGAGTGTAGGACCCGGAGGAGATTAAAGAGACGGAGGAGTGTAGGACCCGGAGGAGATTACAGAGATGGAGGGATGTAGGACCCGGAGGAGACTACAGAGACGGAGGAATGTAGGACCCAGAGGAGATTACAGAGACGGAGGACTGTAGGACCCGGAGGAGGTTACAGTGACCGAGGGTTGGAGGACCCTAAAGAGATTACAGAGACGAAAGTGTGTAAGAGCCAAAGGAGATTACAGAGACGGAGGAGTGCAGGACACGGAGGAAATTACAGAGTCGCAGGGATGGAGGAGTCAGAGGAGATTACAGAGACAGAGGAGTGTAGGACGCTGAGGAGATTACAGAGATGGAGGGATGGAGGAGTCAGAGGAGATTACAGAGACGGAGGGATGGAGGATCCGGAAGAGATTATAGAGACGAAGTGATGGAGGACCCGGAGGAGATTACAGAGACGGAGGAGTGTAAAACCCAGAGGAGATTACAGACATGGAGGGATGCAGGGCCCGGGGGAGATTACAGAGTCAATGGGATGTAGGACCCAGAGGAGATTACAGAGACATAGGAGTGTTGGACACGGAGGAGATTAGAGAGACGGACGAGTATAGGACCCGGAGGAGATTAGAAAGACGGAGGAGTGTAGGACCCGGAGGAGATTAAAGAGACGGAGGAGTGTAGGACCCGGAGGAGATTATAGAGATGGAGGGATGGAGGACCAGGAGGAGATTACAGAGACGGAGGAGTGTAGAACCGGAGGAGATTACAGAGTCGATGGGATGTAGGACCCAGAGGAGATTACAGAGATCGAGGGTTGCAGGGCCCGGAAAAGATTACAGAGATGGAGGGATGGAGGATCCGGAAGAGATTATAGAGACGAAGTGATGGTGGACCCGGAGGAGATTAAAGAGACGGAGGAGTGTAGGACCCGGAGGAGGTTACAGTGACCGAGGGTTGGAGGACCCTAAAGAGATTACAGAGACGAAAGTGTGTAAGAGCCAAAGGAGATTACAGAGACGGAGGAGTGCAGGACACGGAGGAAATTACAGAGTCGCAGGGATGGAGGAGTCAGAGGAGATTACAGAGACAGAGGAGTGTAGGACCCTGAGGAGATTACAGAGATGGAGGGATGGAGGAGTCAGAGGAGATTACAGAGACGGAGGAGTGTAGGACCCTGAGGAGATTACAGAGATGGAGGAGTGTAGGACCCGGAGGAGATTACAGAGTCGGAGGGATGTAGGGCCCAGAGGAGATTACAGAGACGGAGGAGTGTAGGACCCGGAGGAGATTAAAGAGACGGAGGAGTGTAGGACCCGGAGGAGATTACAGAGATGGAGGGATGGAGGATCCGGAAGAGATTATAGAGATGAAGTGATGGAGGACCCGGAGGAGATTACAGAGACGGAGGAGTGTAAAACCCAGAGGAGATTACAGACATGGAGGGATGCAGGGCCCGGGGGAGATTACAGAGTCAATGGGATGTAGGACCCAGAGGAGATTACAGAGACATAGGAGTGTTGGACCCGGAGGAGATTAGAGAGACGGACGAGTATAGGACCCTGAGGAGATTACAGAGATGGAGGAGTGTAGGACCCGGAGGAGATTATAGATTCGGAGGGATATAGGACCCAGAGGAGATTACAGAGACGGAGGAGTGTAGGACCCGGAGGAGATTAGACAGACGGACGAGTATAGGACCCTGAGGAGATTACAGAGATGGAGGAGTGTAGGACCCGGAGGAGATTACAGATTCGGAGGGATATAGGACCCAGAGGAGATTACAGAGACGGAGGAGTGTAGGACCCGGAGGAGATTAAAGAGACGGAGGAGTGTAGGACCCGGAGGAGATTACAGAGATGGAGGGATGGAGGACCAGGAGGAGATTACAGAGACGGAGGAGTGTAGAACCGGAGGAGATTACAGAGTCGATGGGATGTAGGACCCAGAGGAGATTACAGAGATGGAGGGTTGCAGGGCCCGGAAAAGATTACAGAGATGGAGGGATGGAGGATCCGGAAGAGATTATAGCGACGAAGTGATGGTGGACCCGGAGGAGATTACAGAGACGGAGGAGTGTAAAACCCAGAGGAGATTACAGACACGGAGGGCTGCAGGGCCCGGAGGAGATTACAGAGTCGATGGGATGTAGGACCCAGAGGAGATTACAGAGACAGAGGAGTGTAGGACCCGGAGGAGATTAAAGAGACGGAGGAGTGTAGGACCCGGAGGAGATTACAGAGATGGAGGGATGGAGGACCAGGAGGAGATTACAGAGACGGAGGAGTGTAGGACCCGGAGGAGATTACAGAGACGGAGGAGTGTAGGACCCGGAGGAGATTAAAGAGACGGAGGAGTGTAGGACCCGGAGGAGATTACAGAGATGGAGGGATGTAGGACCCGGAGGAGACTACAGAGACGGAGGAATGTAGGACCCAGAGGAGATTACAGAGACGGAGGACTGTAGGACCCGGAGGAGGTTACAGTGACCGAGGGTTGGAGGACCCTAAAGAGATTACAGAGACGAAAGTGTGTAAGAGCCAAAGGAGATTACAGAGACGGAGGAGTGCAGGACACGGAGGAAATTACAGAGTCGCAGGGATGGAGGAGTCAGAGGAGATTACAGAGACAGAGGAGTGTAGGACGCTGAGGAGATTACAGAGATGGAGGGATGGAGGAGTCAGAGGAGATTACAGAGACGGAGGGATGGAGGATCCGGAAGAGATTATAGAGACGAAGTGATGGAGGACCCGGAGGAGATTACAGAGACGGAGGAGTGTAAAACCCAGAGGAGATTACAGACATGGAGGGATGCAGGGCCCGGGGGAGATTACAGAGTCAATGGGATGTAGGACCCAGAGGAGATTACAGAGACATAGGAGTGTTGGACACGGAGGAGATTAGAGAGACGGACGAGTATAGGACCCGGAGGAGATTAGAAAGACGGAGGAGTGTAGGACCCGGAGGAGATTAAAGAGACGGAGGAGTGTAGGACCCGGAGGAGATTATAGAGATGGAGGGATGGAGGACCAGGAGGAGATTACAGAGACGGAGGAGTGTAGAACCGGAGGAGATTACAGAGTCGATGGGATGTAGGACCCAGAGGAGATTACAGAGATGGAGGGTTGCAGGGCCCGGAAAAGATTACAGAGATGGAGGGATGGAGGATCCGGAAGAGATTATAGAGACGAAGTGATGGTGGACCCGGAGGAGATTAAAGAGACGGAGGAGTGTAGGACCCGGAGGAGGTTACAGTGACCGAGGGTTGGAGGACCCTAAAGAGATTACAGAGACGAAAGTGTGTAAGAGCCAAAGGAGATTACAGAGACGGAGGAGTGCAGGACACGGAGGAAATTACAGAGTCGCAGGGATGGAGGAGTCAGAGGAGATTACAGAGACAGAGGAGTGTAGGACCCTGAGGAGATTACAGAGATGGAGGGATGGAGGAGTCAGACGAGATTACAGAGACGGAGGGATGGAGGATCCGGAAGAGATTATAGAGACGAAGTGATGGAGGACCCGGAGGAGATTACAGAGACGGAGGAGTGTAAAACCCAGAGGAGATTACAGACATGGAGGGATGCAGGGCCCGGGGGAGATTACAGAGTCAATGGGATGTAGGACCCAGAGGAGATTACAGAGACATAGGAGTGTTGGACCCGGAGGAGATTAGAGAGACGGACGAGTATAGGACCCGGAGGAGATTAGAGAGACGGACGAGTGTAGGACCCTGAGGAGATTACAGAGATGGAGGAGTGTAGGACCCGGAGGAGATTACAGAGTCGGAGGGATGTAGGGCCCAGAGGAGATTACAGAGACGGAGGAGTGTAGGACCCGGAGGAGATTAAAGAGACGGAGGAGTGTAGGACCCGGAGGAGATTACAGAGATGGAGGGATGGAGGACCAGGAGGAGATTACAGAGACGGAGGAGTGTAGGACCCGGAGGAGATTAAAGAGACGGAGGAGTGTAGGACCCGGAGGAGATTACAGAGATGGAGGGATGTAGGACCCGGAGGAGACTACAGAGACGGAGGAATGTAGGACCCAGAGGAGATTACAGAGACGGAGGACTGTAGGACCCGGAGGAGGTTACAGTGACCGAGGGTTGGAGGACCCTAAAGAGATTACAGAGACGAAAGTGTGTAAGAGCCAAAGGAGATTACAGAGACGGAGGAGTGCAGGACACGGAGGAAATTACAGAGTCGCAGGGATGGAGGAGTCAGAGGAGATTACAGAGACAGAGGAGTGTAGGACCCTGAGGAGATTACAGAGATGGAGGGATGGAGGAGTCAGAGGAGATTACAGAGACGGAGGGATGGAGGATCCGGAAGAGATTATAGAGACGAAGTGATGGAGGACCCGGAGGAGATTACAGAGACGGAGGAGTGTAAAACCCAGAGGAGATTACAGACATGGAGGGATGCAGGGCCCGGGGGAGATTACAGAGTCAATGGGATGTAGGACCCAGAGGAGATTACAGAGACATAGGAGTGTTGGACCCGGAGGAGATTAGAGAGACGGACGAGTATAGGACCCTGAGGAGATTACAGAGATGGAGGAGTGTAGGACCCGGAGGAGATTACAGATTCGGAGGGATATAGGACCCAGAGGAGATTACAGAGACGGAGGAGTGTAGGACCCGGAGGAGATTAGAGAGACGGACGAGTATAGGACCCTGAGGAGATTACAGAGATGGAGGAGTGTAGGACCCGGAGGAGATTACAGATTCGGAGGGATATAGGACCCAGAGGAGATTACAGAGACGGAGGAGTGTAGGACCCGGAGGAGATTACAGAGTCGGAGGGATGTAGGGCCCAGAGGAGATTACAGAGACGGAGGAGTGTAGGACCCGGAGGAGATTAAAGAGACGGAGGAGTGTAGGACCCGGAGGAGATTACAGAGATGGAGGGATGGAGGATCCGGAAGAGATTATAGAGATGAAGTGATGGAGGACCCGGAGGAGATTACAGAGACGGAGGAGTGTAAAACCCAGAGGAGATTACAGACATGGAGGGATGCAGGGCCCGGGGGAGATTACAGAGTCAATGGGATGTAGGACCCAGAGGAGATTACAGAGACATAGGAGTGTTGGACCCGGAGGAGATTAGAGAGACGGACGAGTATAGGACCCTGAGGAGATTACAGAGATGGAGGAGTGTAGGACCCGGAGGAGATTATAGATTCGGAGGGATATAGGACCCAGAGGAGATTACAGAGACGGAGGAGTGTAGGACCCGGAGGAGATTAGAGAGACGGACGAGTATAGGACCCTGAGGAGATTACAGAGATGGAGGAGTGTAGGACCCGGAGGAGATTACAGATTCGGAGGGATATAGGACCCAGAGGAGATTACAGAGACGGAGGAGTGTAGGACCCGGAGGAGATTAAAGAGACGGAGGAGTGTAGGACCCGGAGGAGATTACAGAGATGGAGGGATGGAGGACCAGGAGGAGATTACAGAGACGGAGGAGTGTAGAACCGGAGGAGATTACAGAGTCGATGGGATGTAGGACCCAGAGGAGATTACAGAGATGGAGGGTTGCAGGGCCCGGAAAAGATTACAGAGATGGAGGGATGGAGGATCCGGAAGAGATTATAGCGACGAAGTGATGGTGGACCCGGAGGAGATTACAGAGACGGAGGAGTGTAAAACCCAGAGGAGATTACAGACACGGAGGGCTGCAGGGCCCGGAGGAGATTACAGAGTCGATGGGATGTAGGACCCAGAGGAGATTACAGAGACAGAGGAGTGTAGGACCCGGAGGAGATTAAAGAGACGGAGGAGTGTAGGACCCGGAGGAGATTACAGAGATGGAGGGATGGAGGACCAGGAGGAGATTACAGAGACGGAGGAGTGTAGGACCCGGAGGAGATTACAGAGACGGAGGAGTGTAGGACCCGGAGGAGATTAAAGAGACGGAGGAGTGTAGGACCCGGAGGAGATTACAGAGATGGAGGGATGTAGGACCCGGAGGAGACTACAGAGACGGAGGAATGTAGGACCCAGAGGAGATTACAGAGACGGAGGACTGTAGGACCCGGAGGAGGTTACAGTGACCGAGGGTTGGAGGACCCTAAAGAGATTACAGAGACGAAAGTGTGTAAGAGCCAAAGGAGATTACAGAGACGGAGGAGTGCAGGACACGGAGGAAATTACAGAGTCGCAGGGATGGAGGAGTCAGAGGAGATTACAGAGACAGAGGAGTGTAGGACGCTGAGGAGATTACAGAGATGGAGGGATGGAGGAGTCAGAGGAGATTACAGAGACGGAGGGATGGAGGATCCGGAAGAGATTATAGAGACGAAGTGATGGAGGACCCGGAGGAGATTACAGAGACGGAGGAGTGTAAAACCCAGAGGAGATTACAGACATGGAGGGATGCAGGGCCCGGGGGAGATTACAGAGTCAATGGGATGTAGGACCCAGAGGAGATTACAGAGACATAGGAGTGTTGGACACGGAGGAGATTAGAGAGACGGACGAGTATAGGACCCGGAGGAGATTAGAAAGACGGAGGAGTGTAGGACCCGGAGGAGATTAAAGAGACGGAGGAGTGTAGGACCCGGAGGAGATTATAGAGATGGAGGGATGGAGGACCAGGAGGAGATTACAGAGACGGAGGAGTGTAGAACCGGAGGAGATTACAGAGTCGATGGGATGTAGGACCCAGAGGAGATTACAGAGATCGAGGGTTGCAGGGCCCGGAAAAGATTACAGAGATGGAGGGATGGAGGATCCGGAAGAGATTATAGAGACGAAGTGATGGTGGACCCGGAGGAGATTAAAGAGACGGAGGAGTGTAGGACCCGGAGGAGGTTACAGTGACCGAGGGTTGGAGGACCCTAAAGAGATTACAGAGACGAAAGTGTGTAAGAGCCAAAGGAGATTACAGAGACGGAGGAGTGCAGGACACGGAGGAAATTACAGAGTCGCAGGGATGGAGGAGTCAGAGGAGATTACAGAGACAGAGGAGTGTAGGACCCTGAGGAGATTACAGAGATGGAGGGATGGAGGAGTCAGAGGAGATTACAGAGACGGAGGAGTGTAGGACCCTGAGGAGATTACAGAGATGGAGGAGTGTAGGACCCGGAGGAGATTACAGAGTCGGAGGGATGTAGGGCCCAGAGGAGATTACAGAGACGGAGGAGTGTAGGACCCGGAGGAGATTAAAGAGACGGAGGAGTGTAGGACCCGGAGGAGATTACAGAGATGGAGGGATGGAGGATCCGGAAGAGATTATAGAGATGAAGTGATGGAGGACCCGGAGGAGATTACAGAGACGGAGGAGTGTAAAACCCAGAGGAGATTACAGACATGGAGGGATGCAGGGCCCGGGGGAGATTACAGAGTCAATGGGATGTAGGACCCAGAGGAGATTACAGAGACATAGGAGTGTTGGACCCGGAGGAGATTAGAGAGACGGACGAGTATAGGACCCTGAGGAGATTACAGAGATGGAGGAGTGTAGGACCCGGAGGAGATTATAGATTCGGAGGGATATAGGACCCAGAGGAGATTACAGAGACGGAGGAGTGTAGGACCCGGAGGAGATTAGAGAGACGGACGAGTATAGGACCCTGAGGAGATTACAGAGATGGAGGAGTGTAGGACCCGGAGGAGATTACAGATTCGGAGGGATATAGGACCCAGAGGAGATTACAGAGACGGAGGAGTGTAGGACCCGGAGGAGATTAAAGAGACGGAGGAGTGTAGGACCCGGAGGAGATTACAGAGATGGAGGGATGGAGGACCAGGAGGAGATTACAGAGACGGAGGAGTGTAGAACCGGAGGAGATTACAGAGTCGATGGGATGTAGGACCCAGAGGAGATTACAGAGATGGAGGGTTGCAGGGCCCGGAAAAGATTACAGAGATGGAGGGATGGAGGATCCGGAAGAGATTATAGCGACGAAGTGATGGTGGACCCGGAGGAGATTACAGAGACGGAGGAGTGTAAAACCCAGAGGAGATTACAGACACGGAGGGCTGCAGGGCCCGGAGGAGATTACAGAGTCGATGGGATGTAGGACCCAGAGGAGATTACAGAGACAGAGGAGTGTAGGACCCGGAGGAGATTAAAGAGACGGAGGAGTGTAGGACCCGGAGGAGATTACAGAGATGGAGGGATGGAGGACCAGGAGGAGATTACAGAGACGGAGGAGTGTAGGACCCGGAGGAGATTACAGAGACGGAGGAGTGTAGGACCCGGAGGAGATTAAAGAGACGGAGGAGTGTAGGACCCGGAGGAGATTACAGAGATGGAGGGATGTAGGACCCGGAGGAGACTACAGAGACGGAGGAATGTAGGACCCAGAGGAGATTACAGAGACGGAGGACTGTAGGACCCGGAGGAGGTTACAGTGACCGAGGGTTGGAGGACCCTAAAGAGATTACAGAGACGAAAGTGTGTAAGAGCCAAAGGAGATTACAGAGACGGAGGAGTGCAGGACACGGAGGAAATTACAGAGTCGCAGGGATGGAGGAGTCAGAGGAGATTACAGAGACAGAGGAGTGTAGGACGCTGAGGAGATTACAGAGATGGAGGGATGGAGGAGTCAGAGGAGATTACAGAGACGGAGGGATGGAGGATCCGGAAGAGATTATAGAGACGAAGTGATGGAGGACCCGGAGGAGATTACAGAGACGGAGGAGTGTAAAACCCAGAGGAGATTACAGACATGGAGGGATGCAGGGCCCGGGGGAGATTACAGAGTCAATGGGATGTAGGACCCAGAGGAGATTACAGAGACATAGGAGTGTTGGACACGGAGGAGATTAGAGAGACGGACGAGTATAGGACCCGGAGGAGATTAGAAAGACGGAGGAGTGTAGGACCCGGAGGAGATTAAAGAGACGGAGGAGTGTAGGACCCGGAGGAGATTATAGAGATGGAGGGATGGAGGACCAGGAGGAGATTACAGAGACGGAGGAGTGTAGAACCGGAGGAGATTACAGAGTCGATGGGATGTAGGACCCAGAGGAGATTACAGAGATGGAGGGTTGCAGGGCCCGGAAAAGATTACAGAGATGGAGGGATGGAGGATCCGGAAGAGATTATAGAGACGAAGTGATGGTGGACCCGGAGGAGATTAAAGAGACGGAGGAGTGTAGGACCCGGAGGAGGTTACAGTGACCGAGGGTTGGAGGACCCTAAAGAGATTACAGAGACGAAAGTGTGCAAGAGCCAAAGGAGATTACAGAGACGGAGGAGTGCAGGACACGGAGGAAATTACAGAGTCGCAGGGATGGAGGAGTCAGAGGAGATTACAGAGACAGAGGAGTGTAGGACCCTGAGGAGATTACAGAGATGGAGGGATGGAGGAGTCAGACGAGATTACAGAGACGGAGGGATGGAGGATCCGGAAGAGATTATAGAGACGAAGTGATGGAGGACCCGGAGGAGATTACAGAGACGGAGGAGTGTAAAACCCAGAGGAGATTACAGACATGGAGGGATGCAGGGCCCGGGGGAGATTACAGAGTCAATGGGATGTAGGACCCAGAGGAGATTACAGAGACATAGGAGTGTTGGACCCGGAGGAGATTAGAGAGACGGACGAGTATAGGACCCGGAGGAGATTAGAGAGACGGACGAGTGTAGGACCCTGAGGAGATTACAGAGATGGAGGAGTGTAGGACCCGGAGGAGATTACAGAGTCGGAGGGATGTAGGGCCCAGAGGAGATTACAGAGACGGAGGAGTGTAGGACCCGGAGGAGATTAAAGAGACGGAGGAGTGTAGGACCCGGAGGAGATTACAGAGATGGAGGGATGGAGGACCAGGAGGAGATTACAGAGACGGAGGAGTGTAGGACCCGGAGGAGATTAAAGAGACGGAGGAGTGTAGGACCCGGAGGAGATTACAGAGATGGAGGGATGTAGGACCCGGAGGAGACTACAGAGACGGAGGAATGTAGGACCCAGAGGAGATTACAGAGACGGAGGACTGTAGGACCCGGAGGAGGTTACAGTGACCGAGGGTTGGAGGACCCTAAAGAGATTACAGAGACGAAAGTGTGTAAGAGCCAAAGGAGATTACAGAGACGGAGGAGTGCAGGACACGGAGGAAATTACAGAGTCGCAGGGATGGAGGAGTCAGAGGAGATTACAGAGACAGAGGAGTGTAGGACCCTGAGGAGATTACAGAGATGGAGGGATGGAGGAGTCAGAGGAGATTACAGAGACGGAGGGATGGAGGATCCGGAAGAGATTATAGAGACGAAGTGATGGAGGACCCGGAGGAGATTACAGAGACGGAGGAGTGTAAAACCCAGAGGAGATTACAGACATGGAGGGATGCAGGGCCCGGGGGAGATTACAGAGTCAATGGGATGTAGGACCCAGAGGAGATTACAGAGACATAGGAGTGTTGGACCCGGAGGAGATTAGAGAGACGGACGAGTATAGGACCCTGAGGAGATTACAGAGATGGAGGAGTGTAGGACCCGGAGGAGATTACAGATTCGGAGGGATATAGGACCCAGAGGAGATTACAGAGACGGAGGAGTGTAGGACCCGGAGGAGATTAGAGAGACGGACGAGTATAGGACCCTGAGGAGATTACAGAGATGGAGGAGTGTAGGACCCGGAGGAGATTACAGATTCGGAGGGATATAGGACCCAGAGGAGATTACAGAGACGGAGGAGTGTAGGACCCGGAGGAGATTAAAGAGACGGAGGAGTGTAGGACCCGGAGGAGATTACAGAGATGGAGGGATGGAGGACCAGGAGGAGATTACAGAGACGGAGGAGTGTAGAACCGGAGGAGATTACAGAGTCGATGGGATGTAGGACCCAGAGGAGATTACAGAGATGGAGGGTTGCAGGGCCCGGAAAAGATTACAGAGATGGAGGGATGGAGGATCCGGAAGAGATTATAGAGACGAAGTGATGGTGGACCCGGAGGAGATTACAGAGACGGAGGAGTGTAAAACCCAGAGGAGATTACAGACACGGAGGGCTGCAGGGCCCGGAGGAGATTACAGAGTCGATGGGATGTAGGACCCAGAGGAGATTACAGAGACAGAGGAATGTAGGACCCGGAGGAGATTAGAGAGACGGAGGAGTGTAGGACCCGGAGGAGATTACAGAGTCGGAGGGATGTAGGACCCAGAGGAGATTACAGAGACGGAGGAGTGTAGGACCCGGAGGAGATTAAAGAGACGGAGGAGTGTAGGACCCGGAGGAGATTACAGAGATGGAGGGATGGAGGACCAGGAGGAGATTACAGAGACGGAGGAGTATAGAACCGGAGGGGATTACAGATACGCAGGAGTGTAGGACCCGGAGGAGATTACGGAGACGGAGGAGTGTAACACCCTCAGGAGATTACAGAGTCGATGGGATGTAGGACCCAGAGGAGATTACAGAGACAGTGGAGTGTAGGACCCGGAGGAGATTAGAGAGACGGACGAGTGTAGGACCCGGAGGAGATTACAGAGATGGAGGGATGGAGGACCAGGAGGAGATTACAGAGACGGAGGAGTATAGAACCGGGGGAGATTACAGATACGCTGGAGTGTAGGACCCGGAGGAGATTAGAGAGACGGAGGAGTGTAACACCCTCAGGAGATTACAGAGACAGAGGATTGTAGGACCGGAGGAGATTAAAGAGACGGAGGAGTGTAGGACCCGGAGGAGATTAAAGAGACGGAGGAGTGTAGGACCCGGAGGAGATTACAGAGACGGAGGATTGTAGGACCGGAGGAGATTAAAGAGACGGAGGAGTGTAGGACCCGGAGGAGATTAAAGAGACGGAGGAGTGTAGGACCCGGAGGAGATTAAAGAGACGGAGGAGTGTAGGACCCGGAGGAGATTACAGAGATGGAGGAGTGTAGGACCCAGAGGAGATTAGAGTGACGGAGGAGTGTAGGACCCGGAGGAGATTACAGAGACGGAGGGATGGAGGACCAGAAGGAGATTACAGAGACGGAGGAGTATAGAACCGGAGGGGATTACAGATACGCAGGAGTGTAGGACCCGGAGGAGATTACAGAGACGGAGGATTGTAGGACTGGAGGAGATTACAGACTCGGAGGGATGCAGGTCCCCGAAGAGATTACAGAGTCGATGGGATGTGGGACCCAGAGGAGATTACAGAGACAGAGGAGTGTAGGACCCGGAGGAGATTAGAGAGACGGACGAGTGTAGGACCCTGAGGAGATTACAGAGATGGAGGAGTGTAGGACCCGGAGGAGATTACAGAGTCGGAGGGATGTAGGGCCCAGAGGAGATTACAGAGACGGAGGAGTGTAGGACCCGGAGGAGATTAAAGAGACGGAGGAGTGTAGGACCCGGAGGAGATTACAGAGATGGAGGGATGGAGGACCAGGAGGAGATTACAGAGACGGAGGAGTGTAGGACCCGGAGGAGATTACAGAGACGGAGGAGTGTAGGACCCGGAGGAGATTAAAGAGACGGAGGAGTGTAGGACCCGGAGGAGATTACAGAGATGGAGGGATGTAGGACCCGGAGGAGACTACAGAGACGGAGGAATGTAGGACCCAGAGGAGATTACAGAGACGGAGGACTGTAGGACCCGGAGGAGTTTACAGTGACCGAGTGTTGGAGGACCCTAAAGAGATTACAGAGACGAAAGTGTGTAAGAGCCAAAGGAGATTACAGAGACGGAGGAGTGCAGGACACGGAGGAAATTACAGAGTCGCAGGGATGGAGGAGTCAGAGGAGATTACAGAGACAGAGGAGTGTAGGACGCTGAGGAGATTACAGAGATGGAGGGATGGAGGAGTCAGAGGAGATTACAGAGACGGAGGGATGGAGGATCCGGAAGAGATTATAGAGACGAAGTGATGGAGGACCCGGAGGAGATTACAGAGACGGAGGAGTGTAAAACCCAGAGGAGATTACAGACATGGAGGGATGCAGGGCCCGGGGGAGATTACAGAGTCAATGGGATGTAGGACCCAGAGGAGATTACAGAGACATAGGAGTGTTGGACACGGAGGAGATTAGAGAGACGGACGAGTATAGGACCCGGAGGAGATTAGAAAGACGGAGGAGTGTAGGACCCGGAGGAGATTAAAGAGACGGAGGAGTGTAGGACCCGGAGGAGATTATAGAGATGGAGGGATGGAGGACCAGGAGGAGATTACAGAGACGGAGGAGTGTAGAACCGGAGGAGATTACAGAGTCGATGGGATGTAGGACCCAGAGGAGATTACAGAGATGGAGGGTTGCAGGGCCCGGAAAAGATTACAGAGATGGAGGGATGGAGGATCCGGAAGAGATTATAGAGACGAAGTGATGGTGGACCCGGAGGAGATTAAAGAGACGGAGGAGTGTAGGACCCGGAGGAGGTTACAGTGACCGAGGGTTGGAGGACCCTAAAGAGATTACAGAGACGAAAGTGTGTAAGAGCCAAAGGAGATTACAGAGACGGAGGAGTGCAGGACACGGAGGAAATTACAGAGTCGCAGGGATGGAGGAGTCAGAGGAGATTACAGAGACAGAGGAGTGTAGGACCCTGAGGAGATTACAGAGATGGAGGGATGGAGGAGTCAGACGAGATTACAGAGACGGAGGGATGGAGGATCCGGAAGAGATTATAGAGACGAAGTGATGGAGGACCCGGAGGAGATTACAGAGACGGAGGAGTGTAAAACCCAGAGGAGATTACAGACATGGAGGGATGCAGGGCCCGGGGGAGATTACAGAGTCAATGGGATGTAGGACCCAGAGGAGATTACAGAGACATAGGAGTGTTGGACCCGGAGGAGATTAGAGAGACGGACGAGTATAGGACCCGGAGGAGATTAGAGAGACGGACGAGTGTAGGACCCTGAGGAGATTACAGAGATGGAGGAGTGTAGGACCCGGAGGAGATTACAGAGTCGGAGGGATGTAGGGCCCAGAGGAGATTACAGAGACGGAGGAGTGTAGGACCCGGAGGAGATTAAAGAGACGGAGGAGTGTAGGACCCGGAGGAGATTACAGAGATGGAGGGATGGAGGACCAGGAGGAGATTACAGAGACGGAGGAGTGTAGGACCCGGAGGAGATTAAAGAGACGGAGGAGTGTAGGACCCGGAGGAGATTACAGAGATGGAGGGATGGAGGACCAGGAGGAGATTACAGAGACGGAGGAGTATAGAACCGGAGGGGATTACAGATACGCAGGAGTGTAGGACCCGGAGGAGATTACGGAGACGGAGGAGTGTAACACCCTCAGGAGATTACAGAGTCGATGGGATGTAGGACCCAGAGGAGATTACAGAGACAGTGGAGTGTAGGACCCGGAGGAGATTAGAGAGACGGACGAGTGTAGGACCCGGAGGAGATTACAGAGATGGAGGGATGGAGGACCAGGAGGAGATTACAGAGACGGAGGAGTATAGAACCGGGGGAGATTACAGATACGCTGGAGTGTAGGACCCGGAGGAGATTAGAGAGACGGAGGAGTGTAACACCCTCAGGAGATTACAGAGACAGAGGATTGTAGGACCGGAGGAGATTAAAGAGACGGAGGAGTGTAGGACCCGGAGGAGATTAAAGAGACGGAGGAGTGTAGGACCCGGAGGAGATTACAGAGACGGAGGATTGTAGGACCGGAGGAGATTAAAGAGACGGAGGAGTGTAGGACCCGGAGGAGATTAAAGAGACGGAGGAGTGTAGGACCCGGAGGAGATTAAAGAGACGGAGGAGTGTAGGACCCGGAGGAGATTACAGAGATGGAGGAGTGTAGGACCCAGAGGAGATTAGAGTGACGGAGGAGTGTAGGACCCGGAGGAGATTACAGAGACGGAGGGATGGAGGACCAGAAGGAGATTACAGAGACGGAGGAGTATAGAACCGGAGGGGATTACAGATACGCAGGAGTGTAGGACCCGGAGGAGATTACAGAGACGGAGGATTGTAGGACTGGAGGAGATTACAGACTCGGAGGGATGCAGGTCCCCGAAGAGATTACAGAGTCGATGGGATGTGGGACCCAGAGGAGATTACAGAGACAGAGGAGTGTAGGACCCGGAGGAGATTAGAGAGACGGACGAGTGTAGGACCCTGAGGAGATTACAGAGATGGAGGAGTGTAGGACCCGGAGGAGATTACAGAGTCGGAGGGATGTAGGGCCCAGAGGAGATTACAGAGACGGAGGAGTGTTGGACCCGGAGGAGATTAAAGAGACGGAGGAGTGTAGGACCCGGAGGAGATTACAGAGATGGAGGGATGGAGGACCAGGAGGAGATTACAGAGACGGAGGAGTGTAGGACCCGGAGGAGATTACAGAGACGGAGGAGTGTAGGACCCGGAGGAGATTAAAGAGACGGAGGAGTGTAGGACCCGGAGGAGATTACAGAGATGGAGGGATGTAGGACCCGGAGGAGACTACAGAGACGGAGGAATGTAGGACCCAGAGGAGATTACAGAGACGGAGGACTGTAGGACCCGGAGGAGGTTACAGTGACCGAGTGTTGGAGGACCCTAAAGAGATTACAGAGACGAAAGTGTGTAAGAGCCAAAGGAGATTACAGAGACGGAGGAGTGCAGGACACGGAGGAAATTACAGAGTCGCAGGGATGGAGGAGTCAGAGGAGATTACAGAGACAGAGGAGTGTAGGACCCTGAGGAGATTACAGAGATGGAGGGATGGAGGAGTCAGAGGAGATTACAGAGACGGAGGGATGGAGGATCCGGAAGAGATTATAGAGACGAAGTGATGGAGGACCCGGAGGAGATTACAGAGACGGAGGAGTGTAAAACCCAGAGGAGATTACAGACATGGAGGGATGCAGGGCCCGGGGGAGATTACAGAGTCAATGGGATGTAGGACCCAGAGGAGATTACAGAGACATAGGAGTGTTGGACCCGGAGGAGATTAGAGAGACGGACGAGTATAGGACCCTGAGGAGATTACAGAGATGGAGGAGTGTAGGACCCGGAGGAGATTACAGATTCGGAGGGATATAGGACCCAGAGGAGATTACAGAGACGGAGGAGTGTAGGACCCGGAGGAGATTAGAGAGACGGACGAGTATAGGACCCTGAGGAGATTACAGAGATGGAGGAGTGTAGGACCCGGAGGAGATTACAGATTCGGAGGGATATAGGACCCAGAGGAGATTACAGAGACGGAGGAGTGTAGGACCTGGAGGAGATTAAAGAGACGGAGGAGTGTAGGACCCGGAGGAGATTACAGAGATGGAGGGATGGAGGACCAGGAGGAGATTACAGAGACGGAGGAGTGTAGAACCGGAGGAGATTACAGAGTCGATGGGATGTAGGACCCAGAGGAGATTACAGAGATGGAGGGTTGCAGGGCCCGGAAAAGATTACAGAGATGGAGGGATGGAGGATCCGGAAGAGATTATAGAGACGAAGTGATGGTGGACCCGGAGGAGATTACAGAGACGGAGGAGTGTAAAACCCAGAGGAGATTACAGACACGGAGGGCTGCAGGGCCCGGAGGAGATTACAGAGTCGATGGGATGTAGGACCCAGAGGAGATTACAGAGACAGAGGAGTGTAGGACCCGGAGGAGATTAGAGAGACGGAGGAGTGTAGGACCTGGAGGAGATTACAGAGAAGGAGGGATGGAGGACCAGGAGGAGATTACAGAGAAGGAGGAGTATAGAACCGGAGGAGATTACAGATACGCTGGAGTGTAGGACCCGGAGGAGATTACAGAGACAGAGGAGTGTAGGACCCGGAGGAGATGAGAGAGACGGACGAGTATAGGACCCTGAGGAGATTACAGAGATGGAGGAGTGTAGGACCCGGAGGAGATTACAGATTCGGAGGGATATAGGACACAGAGGAGATTACAGAGACGGAGGAGTGTAGGACCCGGAGGAGATTAAAGAGACGGAGGAGTGTAGGACCCGGAGGAGATTACAGAGATGGAGGGATGGAGGACCAGGAGGAGATTACAGAGACGGAGGAGTATAGAACCGGAGGGGATTACAGAGACGGAGGAGTGTAGGACCCGGAGGAAATTAAAGAGACGGAGGAGTGTAGGACCCGTAGGAGATTACAGAGATGGAGGGATGGAGGACCAGGAGGAGATTACAGAGACGGAGGAGTGTAGAACCGGGGGAGATTACAGATACGCTGGAGTGTAGGACCCGGAGGAGATTAGAGAGACGGAGGGGTGTAACACCCTCAGGAGATTACAGAGACAGAGGATTGTAGGACCGGAGGAGATTAAAGAGACGGAGGAGTGTAGGACCCGGAGGAGATTAAAGAGACGGAGGAGTGTAGGACCCGGAGGAGATTACAGAGACGGAGGATTGTAGGACCGGAGGAGATTAAAGAGACGGAGGAGTGTAGGACCCGGAGGAGATTAAAGAGACGGAGGAGTGTAGGACCCGGAGGAGATTAAAGAGACGGAGGAGTGTAGGACCCGGAGGAGATTACAGAGATGGAGGAGTGTAGGACCCAGAGGAGATTAGAGTGACGGAGGAGTGTAGGACCCGGAGGAGATTACAGAGACGGAGGGATGGAGGACCAGAAGGAGATTACAGAGACGGAGGAGTATAGAACCGGAGGGGATTACAGATACGCAGGAGTGTAGGACCCGGAGGAGATTACAGAGACGGAGGATTGTAGGACTGGAGGAGATTACAGACTCGGAGGGATGCAGGTCCCCGAAGAGATTACAGAGTCGATGGGATGTGGGACCCAGAGGAGATTACAGAGACGGACGAGTGTAGGACCCTGAGGAGATTACAGAGATGGAGGAGTGTAGGACCCGGAGGAGATTACAGAGTCGGAGGGATGTAGGGCCCAGAGGAGATTACAGAGACGGAGGAGTGTAGGACCCGGAGGAGATTAAAGAGACGGAGGAGTGTAGGACCCGGAGGAGATTACAGAGATGGAGGGATGGAGGACCAGGAGGAGATTACAGAGACGGAGGAGTGTAGGACCCGGAGGAGATTACAGAGACGGAGGAGTGTAGGACCCGGAGGAGATTAAAGAGACGGAGGAGTGTAGGACCCGGAGGAGATTACAGAGATGGAGGGATGTAGGACCCAGAGGAGACTACAGAGACGGAGGAATGTAGGACCCAGAGGAGATTACAGAGACGGAGGACTGTAGGACCCGGAGGAGGTTACAGTGACCGAGGGTTGGAGGACCCTAAAGAGATTACAGAGACGAAAGTGTGTAAGCGCCAAAGGAGATTACAGAGACGGAGGAGTGCAGGACACGGAGGAAATTACAGAGTCGCAGGGATGGAGGAGTCAGAGGAGATTACAGAGACAGAGGAGTGTAGGACCCTGAGGAGATTACAGAGATGGAGGGATGGAGGAGTCAGAGGAGATTACAGAGACGGAGGGATGGAGGATCCGGAAGAGATTATAGAGACGAAGTGATGGAGGACCCGGAGGAGATTACAGAGACGGAGGAGTGTAAAACCCAGAGGAGATTACAGACATGGAGGGATGCAGGGCCCGGGGGAGATTACAGAGTCAATGGGATGTAGGACCCAGAGGAGATTACAGAGACATAGGAGTGTTGGACCCGGAGGAGATTAGAGAGACGGACGAGTATAGGACCCTGAGGAGATTACAGAGATGGAGGAGTGTAGGACCCGGAGGAGATTACAGATTCGGAGGGATATAGGACCCAGAGGAGATTACAGAGACGGAGGAGTGTAGGACCCGGAGGAGATTAGAGAGACGGACGAGTATAGGACCCTGAGGAGATTACAGAGATGGAGGAGTGTAGGACCCGGAGGAGATTACAGATTCGGAGGGATATAGGACCCAGAGAAGATTACAGAGACGGAGGAGTGTAGGACCCGGAGGAGATTAAAGAGACGGAGGAGTGTAGGACCCGGAGGAGATTACAGAGATGGAGGGATGGAGGACCAGGAGGAGATTACAGAGACGGAGGAGTGTAGAACCGGAGGAGATTACAGAGTCGATGGGATGTAGGACCCAGAGGAGATTACAGAGATGGAGGGTTGCAGGGCCCGGAAAAGATTACAGAGATGGAGGGATGGAGGATCCGGAAGAGATTATAGAGACGAAGTGATGGTGGACCCGGAGGAGATTACAGAGACGGAGGAGTGTAAAACCTAGAGGAGATTACAGACACGGAGGGCTGCAGGGCCCGGAGGAGATTACAGAGTCGATGGGATGTAGGACCCAGAGGAGATTACAGAGACAGAGGAGTGTAGGACCCGGAGGAGATTAGAGAGACGGAGGAGTGTAGGACCCGGAGGAGATTACAGAGTCGGAGGGATGTAGGACCCAGAGGAGATTACAGAGACGGAGGAGTGTAGGACCCGGAGGAGATTAAAGAGACGGAGGAGTGTAGGACCCGGAGGAGATTACAGAGATGGAGGGATGGAGGACCAGGAGGAGATTACAGAGACGGAGGAGTATAGAACCGGAGGGGATTACAGATACGCAGGAGTGTAGGACCCGGAGGAGATTACGGAGACGGAGGAGTGTAACACCCTCAGGAGATTACAGAGACAGAGGATTGTAGGACCGGAGGAGATTAAAGAGACGGAGGAGTGTAGGACCCGGAGGAGATTAAAGAGACGGAGGAGTGTAGGACCCGGAGGAGATTACAGAGACGGAGGATTGTAGGACCGGAGGAGATTAAAGAGACGGAGGAGTGTAGGACCCGGAGGAGATTAAAGAGACGGAGGAGTGTAGGACCCGGAGGAGATTAAAGAGACGGAGGAGTGTCGGACCCGGAGAAGATTACAGAGATGGAGGAGTGTAGGACCCAGAGGAGATTAGAGTGACGGAGGAGTGTAGGACCCGGAGGAGATTACAGAGACGGAGGGATGGAGGACCAGAAGGAGATTACAGAGACGGAGGAGTATAGAACCGGAGGGGATTACAGATACGCAGGAGTGTAGGACCCGGAGGAGATTACAGAGAAGGAGGATTGTAGGACTGGAGGAGATTACAGACTCGGAGGGATGCAGGTCCCCGAAGAGATTACAGAGTCGATGGGATGTGGGACCCAGAGGAGATTACAGAGACAGAGGAGTGTAGGACCCGGAGGAGATTAGAGAGACGGACGAGTGTAGGACCCTGAGGAGATTACAGAGATGGAGGAGTGTAGGACCCGGAGGAGATTACAGAGTCGGAGGGATGTAGGGCCCAGAGGAGATTACAGAGACGGAGGAGTGTAGGACCCGGAGGAGATTAAAGAGACGGAGGAGTGTAGGACCCGGAGGAGATTACAGAGATGGAGGGATGGAGGACCAGGAGGAGATTACAGAGACGGAGGAGTGTAGGACCCGGAGGAGATTACAGAGACGGAGGAGTGTAGGACCCGGAGGAGATTAAAGAGACGGAGGAGTGTAGGACCCAGAGGCGATTACAGAGACGGAGGACTGTAGGACCCGGAGGAGGTTACAGTGACCGAGGGTTGGAGGACCCTAAAGAGATTACAGAGACGAAAGTGTGTAAGAGCCAAAGGAGATTACAGAGACGGAGGAGTGCAGGACACGGAGGAAATTACAGAGTCGCAGGGATGGAGGAGTCAGAGGAGATTACAGAGACAGAGGAGTGTAGGACCCTGAGGAGATTACAGAGATGGAGGGATGGAGGAGTCAGAGGAGATTACAGAGACGGAGGGATGGACGATCCGGAAGAGATTATAGAGACGAAGTGATGGAGGACCCGGAGGAGATTACAGAGACGGAGGAGTGTAAAACCCAGAGGAGATTACAGACATGGAGGGATGCAGGGCCCGGGGGAGATTACAGAGTCAATGGGATGTAGGACCCAGAGGAGATTACAGAGACATAGGAGTGTTGGACCCGGAGGAGATTAGAGAGACGGACGAGTATAGGACCCTGAGGAGATTACAGAGATGGAGGAGTGTAGGACCCGGAGGAGATTACAGATTCGGAGGGATATAGGACCCAGAGGAGATTACAGAGACGGAGGAGTGTAGGACCCGGAGGAGATTAGAGAGACGGACGAGTATAGGACCCTGAGGAGATTACAGAGATGGAGGAGTGTAGGACCCGGAGGAGATTACAGATTCGGAGGGATATAGGACCCAGAGGAGATTACAGAGACGGAGGAGTGTAGGACCTGGAGGAGATTAGAGAGACGGAGGAGTGTAGGACCCGGAGGAGATTACAGAGTCGGAGGGATGTAGGACCCAGAGGAGATTACAGAGACGGAGGAGTGTAGGACCCGGAGGAGATTACAGAGATGGAGGGATGGAGGACCAGGAGGAGATTACAGAGACGGAGGAGTGTAGAACCGGAGGAGATTACAGAGTCGATGGGATGTAGGACCCAGAGGAGATTACAGAGATGGAGGGTTGCAGGGCCCGGAAAAGATTACAGAGATGGAGGGATGGAGGATCCGGAAGAGATTATAGAGACGAAGTGATGGTGGACCCGGAGGAGATTACAGAGACGGAGGAGTGTAAAACCCAGAGGAGATTACAGACACGGAGGGCTGCAGGGCCCGGAGGAGATTACAGAGTCGATGGGATGTAGGACCCAGAGGAGATTACAGAGACAGAGGAGTGTCGGACCCGGAGGAGATTACAGAGTCGGAGGGATGTAGGACCCAGAGGAGATTACAGAGACGGAGGAGTGTAGGACCCGGAGGAGATTAAAGAGACGGAGGAGTGTAGGACCAGGAGGAGATTACAGAGACGGAGGAGTGTAGGACCCGGAGGAGATTAAAGAGACGGAGGAGTGTAGGACCCGGAGGAGATTACAGAGATGGAGGGATGGAGGACCAGGAGGAGATTACAGAGACGGAGGAGTATAGAACCGGAGGGGATTACAGATACGCAGGAGTGTAGGACCCGGAGGAGATTACGGAGACGGAGGAGTGTAACAGCCTCAGGAGATTACAGAGTCGATGGGATGTAGGACCCAGAGGAGATTACAGAGACAGTGGAGTGTAGGACCCGGAGGAGATTAGAGAGACGGACGAGTGTAGGACCCTGAGGAGATTACAGAGATGGAGGAGTGTAGGACCCGGAGGAGATTACAGATTCGGAGGGATATAGGACCCAGAGGAGATTACAGAGACGGAGGAGTGTAGGACCCGGAGGAGATTAGAGAGACGGACGAGTATAGGACCCTGAGGAGATTACAGAGATGGAGGAGTGTAGGACCCGGAGGAGATTACAGATTCGGAGGGATATAGGACCCAGAGGAGATTACAGAGACGGAGGAGTGTAGGACCCGGAGGAGATTAGAGAGACGGACGAGTATAGGACCCTGAGGAGATTACAGAGATGGAGGAGTGTAGGACCCGGAGGAGATTACAGATTCGGAGGGATATAGGACCCAGAGAAGATTACAGAGACGGAGGAGTGTAGGACCCGGAGGAGATTAAAGAGACGGAGGAGTGTAGGACCCGGAGGAGATTACAGAGATGGAGGGATGGAGGACCAGGAGGAGATTACAGAGACGGAGGAGTGTAGAACCGGAGGAGATTACAGAGTCGATGGGATGTAGGACCCAGAGGAGATTACAGAGATGGAGGGTTGCAGGGCCCGGAAAAGATTACAGAGATGGAGGGATGGAGGATCCGGAAGAGATTATAGAGACGAAGTGATGGTGGACCCGGAGGAGATTACAGAGACGGAGGAGTGTAAAACCTAGAGGAGATTACAGACACGGAGGGCTGCAGGGCCCGGAGGAGATTACAGAGTCGATGGGATGTAGGACCCAGAGGAGATTACAGAGACAGAGGAGTGTAGGACCCGGAGGAGATTAGAGAGACGGAGGAGTGTAGGACCCGGAGGAGATTACAGAGTCGGAGGGATGTAGGACCCAGAGGAGATTACAGAGACGGAGGAGTGTAGGACCCGGAGGAGATTAAAGAGACGGAGGAGTGTAGGACCCGGAGGAGATTACAGAGATGGAGGGATGGAGGACCAGGAGGAGATTACAGAGACGGAGGAGTATAGAACCGGAGGGGATTACAGATACGCAGGAGTGTAGGACCCGGAGGAGATTACGGAGACGGAGGAGTGTAACACCCTCAGGAGATTACAGAGACAGAGGATTGTAGGACCGGAGGAGATTAAAGAGACGGAGGAGTGTAGGACCCGGAGGAGATTAAAGAGACGGAGGAGTGTAGGACCCGGAGGAGATTACAGAGACGGAGGATTGTAGGACCGGAGGAGATTAAAGAGACGGAGGAGTGTAGGACCCGGAGGAGATTAAAGAGACGGAGGAGTGTAGGACCCGGAGGAGATTAAAGAGACGGAGGAGTGTCGGACCCGGAGAAGATTACAGAGATGGAGGAGTGTAGGACCCAGAGGAGATTAGAGTGACGGAGGAGTGTAGGACCCGGAGGAGATTACAGAGACGGAGGGATGGAGGACCAGAAGGAGATTACAGAGACGGAGGAGTATAGAACCGGAGGGGATTACAGATACGCAGGAGTGTAGGACCCGGAGGAGATTACAGAGAAGGAGGATTGTAGGACTGGAGGAGATTACAGACTCGGAGGGATGCAGGTCCCCGAAGAGATTACAGAGTCGATGGGATGTGGGACCCAGAGGAGATTACAGAGACAGAGGAGTGTAGGACCCGGAGGAGATTAGAGAGACGGACGAGTGTAGGACCCTGAGGAGATTACAGAGATGGAGGAGTGTAGGACCCGGAGGAGATTACAGAGTCGGAGGGATGTAGGGCCCAGAGGAGATTACAGAGACGGAGGAGTGTAGGACCCGGAGGAGATTAAAGAGACGGAGGAGTGTAGGACCCGGAGGAGATTACAGAGATGGAGGGATGGAGGACCAGGAGGAGATTACAGAGACGGAGGAGTGTAGGACCCGGAGGAGATTACAGAGACGGAGGAGTGTAGGACCCGGAGGAGATTAAAGAGACGGAGGAGTGTAGGACCCAGAGGCGATTACAGAGACGGAGGACTGTAGGACCCGGAGGAGGTTACAGTGACCGAGGGTTGGAGGACCCTAAAGAGATTACAGAGACGAAAGTGTGTAAGAGCCAAAGGAGATTACAGAGACGGAGGAGTGCAGGACACGGAGGAAATTACAGAGTCGCAGGGATGGAGGAGTCAGAGGAGATTACAGAGACAGAGGAGTGTAGGACCCTGAGGAGATTACAGAGATGGAGGGATGGAGGAGTCAGAGGAGATTACAGAGACGGAGGGATGGACGATCCGGAAGAGATTATAGAGACGAAGTGATGGAGGACCCGGAGGAGATTACAGAGACGGAGGAGTGTAAAACCCAGAGGAGATTACAGACATGGAGGGATGCAGGGCCCGGGGGAGATTACAGAGTCAATGGGATGTAGGACCCAGAGGAGATTACAGAGACATAGGAGTGTTGGACCCGGAGGAGATTAGAGAGACGGACGAGTATAGGACCCTGAGGAGATTACAGAGATGGAGGAGTGTAGGACCCGGAGGAGATTACAGATTCGGAGGGATATAGGACCCAGAGGAGATTACAGAGACGGAGGAGTGTAGGACCCGGAGGAGATTAGAGAGACGGACGAGTATAGGACCCTGAGGAGATTACAGAGATGGAGGAGTGTAGGACCCGGAGGAGATTACAGATTCGGAGGGATATAGGACCCAGAGGAGATTACAGAGACGGAGGAGTGTAGGACCTGGAGGAGATTAGAGAGACGGAGGAGTGTAGGACCCGGAGGAGATTACAGAGTCGGAGGGATGTAGGACCCAGAGGAGATTACAGAGACGGAGGAGTGTAGGACCCGGAGGAGATTACAGAGATGGAGGGATGGAGGACCAGGAGGAGATTACAGAGACGGAGGAGTGTAGAACCGGAGGAGATTACAGAGTCGATGGGATGTAGGACCCAGAGGAGATTACAGAGATGGAGGGTTGCAGGGCCCGGAAAAGATTACAGAGATGGAGGGATGGAGGATCCGGAAGAGATTATAGAGACGAAGTGATGGTGGACCCGGAGGAGATTACAGAGACGGAGGAGTGTAAAACCCAGAGGAGATTACAGACACGGAGGGCTGCAGGGCCCGGAGGAGATTACAGAGTCGATGGGATGTAGGACCCAGAGGAGATTACAGAGACAGAGGAGTGTCGGACCCGGAGGAGATTACAGAGTCGGAGGGATGTAGGACCCAGAGGAGATTACAGAGACGGAGGAGTGTAGGACCCGGAGGAGATTAAAGAGACGGAGGAGTGTAGGACCAGGAGGAGATTACAGAGACGGAGGAGTGTAGGACCCGGAGGAGATTAAAGAGACGGAGGAGTGTAGGACCCGGAGGAGATTACAGAGATGGAGGGATGGAGGACCAGGAGGAGATTACAGAGACGGAGGAGTATAGAACCGGAGGGGATTACAGATACGCAGGAGTGTAGGACCCGGAGGAGATTACGGAGACGGAGGAGTGTAACAGCCTCAGGAGATTACAGAGTCGATGGGATGTAGGACCCAGAGGAGATTACAGAGACAGTGGAGTGTAGGACCCGGAGGAGATTAGAGAGACGGACGAGTGTAGGACCCTGAGGAGATTACAGAGATGGAGGAGTGTAGGACCCGGAGGACATTACAGAGTCGGAGGGATGTAGGGCCCAGAGGAGATTACAGAGACGGAGGAGTGTAGGACCCGGAGGAGATTAAAGAGACGGAGGAGTGTAGGACCCGGAGGAGATTACAGAGATGGAGGGATGGAGGACCAGGAGGAGATTACAGAGAAGGAGGAGTATAGAACCGGAGGAGATTACAGATACGCTGGAGTGTAGGACCCGGAGGAGATTACAGAGATGGAGGGATGGAGGACCAGGAGGAGATTACAGAGACGGAGGAGTATAGAACCGGAGGGGATTACAGATACGCAGGAGTGTAGGACCCGGAGGAGATTACGGAGACGGAGGAGTGTAACACCCTCAGGAGATTACAGAGTCGATGGGATGTAGGACCCAGAGGAGATTACAGAGACAGTGGAGTGTAGGACCCGGAGGAGATTAGAGAGACGGAGGAGTGTAGGACCCTGAGGAGATTACAGAGTCGGAGGGATGTAGGGCCCAGAGGAGATTACAGAGACGGAGGAGTGTAGGACCCGGAGGAGATTAAAGAGACGGAGGAGTGTAGGACCCGGAGGAGATTACAGAGATGGAGGGATGGAGGACCAGGAGGAGATTACAGAGAAGGAGGAGTATAGAACCGGAGGAGATTACAGATACGCTGGAGTGTAGGACCCGGAGGAGATTACAGAGACAGAGGAGTGTAGGACCCGGAGGAGATGAGAGAGACGGACGAGTATAGGACCCTGAGGAGATTACAGAGATGGAGGAGTGTAGGACCCGGAGGAGATTACAGATTCGGAGGGATATAGGACCCAGAGGAGATTACAGAGACGGAGGAGTGTAGGACCCGGAGGAGATTAAAGAGACGGAGGAGTGTAGGACCCGGAGGTGATTACAGAGATGGAGGGATGGAGGACCAGGAGGAGATTACAGAGACGGAGGAGTATAGAACCGGAGGGGATTACAGAGACGGAGGAGTGTAGGACCCGGAGGAGATTAAAGAGACGGAGGAGTGTAGGACCCGGAGGAGATTACAGAGATGGAGGGATGGAGGACCAGGAGGAGATTACAGAGACAGAGGAGTATAGAACCGGGGGAGATTACAGATACGCTGGAGTGTAGGACCCGGAGGAGATTAGAGAGACGGAGGAGTGTAACACCCTCAGGAGATTACAGAGACAGAGGGATGGAGGACCCGGAGGAGATGACAGAGACGGAGGAGTGTATGACCTGGAGGAGATTACAGAGACGGAGGGGTGTAGGACCCAGAGGAGACTACAGAGACGGATGAGTGTACGACCCAGAGGAGATTACAGAGACAGAGGAATGTAGGACCCGGAGGAGGTTACATTGACCGAGGGATGGAGGACCCTAAAGAGATTACAGAGACAAAAGTGTGTAAGAGCCAAAGGAGATTACAGAGACGGAGGAGTGTAGGACACGGAGGAAATTACAGAGTCGCAGGGATGGAGGAGTCACAGGAGATTACAGAGACAGAGGAGTGTAGCACCCGGAGGAGATTACAGAGATGGAGCAGTGCAGGACACGGACGAGATTAGACATGCGGAGGAGTGTAGGAACCGGAAGAGATTACAGAGACCGAGGGTTGGATGACCCGGAGGAGATTACACAGACGGAGGGATAGAGACTCGGAGGAGATTACAGAGACGGAGGAGTGTAGGACCCGGAGGAGATTACAGAGACGGAGGAGTGTAGGTCTCGGAGGAGTTTACAGAGCCGGAGGGATGGAGGACCCAGAGGAGATTACCAAGACGGAGGAGTGTAGGACCCGGAGGAGTTTACAGAGCCAGAGGGATGTAGGACCCAGAGGAGATTACAGAGTCGATGGGATGTAGGACCCAGAGGAGATTACAGAGATGGAGGGATGCAGGGCCCGGAAAAGATGACAGAGATGGAGGGATGGAGGATCCGGAAGAGATTATAGAGACGAAGTGATGGAGGACCCGGAGGAGATTACAGAGACGGAGGAGTGTAAAACCCAGAGGAGATTACAGACACGGAGGGATGCAGGGCCCGGAGGAGATTGCAGAATCGATGGGATGTAGGACCCAGAGGAGATTACAGAGACGGACGAGTGTAGGACCCTGAGCAGATTACAGAGATGGAGGAGTGTAGGACCCAGAGGAGATTAGAGTGACGGAGGAGTGTAGGACCCGGAGGAGATTACAGAGTCGGAGGGATGTAGGACCCAGAGGAGATTACAGAGACGGAGGGATGGAGGACCAGAAGGAGATTACAGAGACGGAGGAGTATAGAACCGGAGGGGATTACAGATACGCAGGAGTGTAGGACCCGGAGGAGATTACAGAGACGGAGGAGTGTAACACCCTCAGGAGATTACAGAGACAGAGGATTGTAGGACTGGAGGAGATTACAGAGACGGAGGAGTGTAAAACCCAGAGGAGATTACAGACTCGGAGGGATGCAGGTCCCCGAAGAGATTACAGAGTCGATGGGATGTAGGACCCAGAGGAGATTACAGAGACAGAGGAGTGTAGGACCCGGAGGAGATTAGAGAGACGGACGAGTGTAGGACCCTGAGGAGATTACAGAGATGGAGGAGTGTAGGACCCGGAGGAGATTACAGAGTCGGAGGGATGTAGGGCCCAGAGGAGATTACAGAGACGGTGGAGTGTAGGACCCGGAGGAGATTAAAGAGACGGAGGAGTGTAGGACCCGGAGGAGATTACAGAGATGGAGGGATGGAGGACCAGGAGGAGATTACAGAGACGGAGGAGTGTAGGACTCGGAGGAGATTACAGAGACGGAGGGATGGAGGACCCTGAGGAGATTACAGAGATGGAGGAGTGTAGGACCCGGAGGAGATTACAGATTCGGAGGGATATAGGACCCAGAGGAGATTACAGAGACGGAGGAGTGTAGGACCCAGAGGAGATTAAAGAGACGGAGGAGTGTAGGACCCGGAGGAGATTACAGAGATGGAGGGATGGAGGACGAGGAGGAGATTACAGAGACGGAGGAGTGTAGAACCGGAGGAGATTACAGAGTCGATGGGATGTAGGACCCAGAGGAGATTACAGAGACGGAGGGTTGCAGGGCCCGGAAAAGATTACAGAGATGGAGGGATGGAGGATCCGGAAGAGATTATAGAGACGAAGTGATGGTGGACCCGGAGGAGATTACAGAGACGGAGGAGTGTAAAACCCAGAGGAGATTACAGACACGGAGGGCTGCAGGGTCCGGAGGAGATTACAGAGTCGATGGGATGTAGGACCCAGAGGAGATTACAGAGACAGAGGAGTGTAGGACCCGGAGGAGATTAGAGAGACGGAGGAGTGTAGGACCCGGAGGAGATTACAGAGTCGGAGGGATGTAGGACCCAGAGGAGATTACAGAGACGGAGGAGTGTAGGACCCGGAGGAGATTAAAGAGACGGAGGAGTGTAGGACCCGGAGGAGATTACAGAGATGGAGGGATGGAGGACCAGGAGGAGATTACAGAGAAGGAGGAGTATAGAACCGGAGGAGATTACAGATACGCTGGAGTGTAGGACCCGGAGGAGATTACAGAGACAGAGGAGTGTAGGACCCGGAGGAGATGAGAGAGACGGACGAGTATAGGACCCTGAGGAGATTACAGAGATGGAGGAGTGTAGGACCCGGAGGAGATTACAGATTCGGAGGGATATAGGACCCAGAGGAGATTACAGAGACGGAGGAGTGTAGGACCCGGAGGAGATTAAAGAGACGGAGGAGTGTAGGACCCGGAGGAGATTACAGAGATGGAGGGATGGAGGACCAGGAGGAGATTACAGAGACGGAGGAGTATAGAACCGGAGGGGATTACAGAGACGGAGGAGTGTAGGACCCGGAGGAAATTAAAGAGACGGAGGAGTGTAGGACCCGGAGGAGATTACACAGACGGAGGGATAGAGACTCGGAGGAGATTACAGAGACGGAGGAGTGTAGGACCCGGAGGAGATTACAGGGACGGAGGAGTGTAGGACTCGGAGGAGTTTACAGAGCCGGAGGGATGGAGGACCCAGAGGAGATTACCGAGACGGAGGAGTGTAGGACCCGGAGGAGTTTACAGAGCCAGAGGGATGTAGGACCCAGAGGAGATTACAGAGTCGATGGGATGTAGGACCCAGAGGAGATTACAGAGATGGAGGGATGCAGGGCCCGGAAAAGATTACAGAGATGGAGGGATGGAGGATCCGGAAGAGATTATAGAGACGAAGTGATGGAGGACCCGGAGGAGATTACAGAGACGGAGGAGTGTAAAACCCAGAGGAGATTACAGACATGGAGGGATGCAGGGCCCGGGGGAGATTACAGAGACAGAGGAGTGTAGGACCCGGAGGAGATTAGAGAGACGGACGAGTATAGGACCCTGAGGAGATTACAGAGATGGAGGAGTGTAGGACCCGGAGGAGATTACAGATTCGGAGGGATATAGGACCCAGAGGAGATTACAGAGACGGAGGAGTGCAGGACCCGGAGGAGATTAGAGAGACGGACGAGTATAGGACCCTGAGGAGATTACAGAGATGGAGGAGTGTAGGACCCGGAGGAGATTACAGATTCGGAGGGATATAGGACCCAGAGGAGATTACAGAGACGGAGGAGTGTAGGACCCGGAGGAGATTAAAGAGACGGAGGAGTGTAGGACCCGGAGGAGATTACAGAGATGGAGGGATGGAGGACCAGGAGGAGATTACAGAGACAGAGGAGTGTAGGACCCGGAGGAGATTAGAGAGACGGACGAGTATAGGACCCTGAGGAGATTACAGAGATGGAGGAGTGTAGGACCCGGAGGAGATTACAGATTCGGAGGGATATAGGACCCAGAGGAGATTACAGAGACGGAGGAGTGCAGGACCCGGAGGAGATTAGAGAGACGGACGAGTATAGGACCCTGAGGAGATTACAGAGATGGAGGAGTGTAGGACCCGGAGGAGATTACAGATTCGGAGGGATATAGGACCCAGAGGAGATTACAGAGACGGAGGAGTGTAGGACCCGGAGGAGATTAAAGAGACGGAGGAGTGTAGGACCCGGAGGAGATTACAGAGATGGAGGGATGGAGGACCAGGAGGAGATTACAGAGACGGAGGAGTATAGAACCGGAGGGGATTACAGATACGCAGGAGTGTAGGACCCGGAAGAGATTACGGAGACGGAGGAGTGTAACACCCTCAGGAGATTACAGAGTCGATGGGATGTAGGACCCAGAGGAGATTACAGAGACAGTGGAGTGTAGGACCCGGAGGAGATTAGAGAGACGGACGAGTGTAGGACCCTGAGGAGATTACAGAGATGGAGGAGTGTAGGACCCGGAGGAGATTACAGAGTCGGAGGGATGTAGGGCCCAGAGGAGATTACAGAGACGGAGGAGTGTAGGACCCGGAGGAGATTAAAGAGACGGAGGAGTGTAGGACCCGGAGGAGATTACAGAGATGGAGGGATGGAGGACCAGGAGGAGATTACAGAGAAGGAGGAGTATAGAACCGGAGGAGATTACAGATACGCTGGAGTGTAGGACCCGGAGGAGATTACAGAGACAGAGGAGTGTAGGACCCGGAGGAGATGAGAGAGACGGACGAGTATAGGACCCTGAGGAGATTACAGAGATGGAGGAGTGTAGGACCCGGAGGAGATTACAGATTCGGAGGGATATAGGACCCAGAGGAGATTACAGAGACGGAGGAGTGTAGGACCCGGAGGAGATTAAAGAGACGGAGGAGTGTAGGACCCGGAGGAGATTACAGAGATGGAGGGATGGAGGACCAGGAGGAGATTACAGAGACGGAGGAGTATAGAACCGGAGGGGATTACAGAGACGGAGGAGTGTAGGACCCGGAGGAAATTAAAGAGACGGAGGAGTGTAGGACCCGGAGGAGATTACACAGACGGAGGGATAGAGACTCGGAGGAGATTACAGAGACGGAGGAGTGTAGGACCCGGAGGAGATTACAGAGACGGAGGAGTGTAGGACTCGGAGGAGTTTACAGAGCCGGAGGGATGGAGGACCCAGAGGAGATTACCGAGACGGAGGAGTGTAGGACCCGGAGGAGTTTACAGAGCCAGAGGGATGTAGGACCCAGAGGAGATTACAGAGTCGATGGGATGTAGGACCCAGAGGAGATTACAGAGATGGAGGGATGCAGGGCCCGGAAAAGATTACAGAGATGGAGGGATGGAGGATCCGGAAGAGATTATAGAGACGAAGTGATGGAGGACCCGGAGGAGATTACAGAGACGGAGGAGTGTAAAACCCAGAGGAGATTACAGACACGGAGGGATGCAGGGCCCGGAGGAGATTGCAGAGTCGATGGGATGTAGGACCCAGAGGAGATTACAGAGACGGACGAGTGTAGGACCCTGAGCAGATTACAGAGATGGAGGAGTGTAGGACCCAGAGGAGATTAGAGTGACGGAGGAGTGTAGGACCCGGAGGAGATTACAGAGTCGGAGGGATGTAGGACCCAGAGGAGATTACAGAGACGGAGGGATGGAGGACCAGAAGGAGATTACAGAGACGGAGGAGTATAGAACCGGAGGGGATTACAGATACGCAGGAGTGTAGGACCCGGAGGAGATTACAGAGACGGAGGAGTGTAACACCCTCAGGAGATTACAGAGACAGAGGATTGTAGTATTGGAGGAGATTACAGAGACGGAGGAGTGTAGGACCCTGAGGAGATTACAGAGATGGAGGAGTGTAGGACCCGGAGGAGACTACAGAGTCGGAGGGATGTTGGGCCCAGAGGAGATTACAGAGACAGAGGAGTGTAGGACCCGGAGGAGATTAGAGAGACGGATGAGTGTAGGACCCCGAGGAGATTACAGAGATGGAGGAGTGTAGGACCCGGAGGAGATTACAGAGTCGGAGGGATGTAGGGCCCAGAGGAGATTACAGAGACGGAGGAGTGTAGGACCCGGAGGAGATTAAAGAGACGGAGGAGTGTAGGACCCGGAGGAGATTACAGAGATGGAGGGATGGAGGTCCCGGAGGAGATTACAGAGATGGAGGGATGGAGGACCCCGTGGAGATTATAGAGACGGAGGGATGGAGGACCCGGAGGAGATTACAGAGACAGAGGAGTGTAGGACACAGAGGAGATTACAGAGACGGAGGGATGTAGGACCCGGAGGAGACTACAGAGACGGAGGAATGTAGGACCCAGAGGAGATTACAGAGACGGAGGACTGTAGGACCCGGAGGAGGTTACAGTGACCGAGTGTTGGAGGACCCTAAAGAGATTACAGAGACGAAAGTGTGTAAGAGCCAAAGGAGATTACAGAGACGGAGGAGTGCAGGACACGGAGGAAATTACAGAGTCGCAGGGATGGAGGAGTCAGAGGAGATTACAGAGACAGAGGAGTGTAGGACCCTGAGGAGATTACAGAGATGGAGGGATGGAGGAGTCAGAGGAGATTACAGAGACGGAGGGATGGAGGATCCGGAGGAGATTACAGAGACGGAGGAGTGTAAAACCCAGAGGAGATTACAGACATGGAGGGATGCAGGGCCCGGGGGAGATTACAGAGTCAATGGGATGTAGGACCCAGAGGAGATTACAGAGACAGAGGAGTGTAGGACCCGGAGGAGATTAGAGAGACGGACGAGTATAGGACCCTGAGGAGATTACAGAGATGGAGGAGTGTAGGACCCGGAGGAGATTACAGATTCGGAGGGATATAGGACCCAGAGGAGATTACAGAGACGGAGGAGTGTAGGACCCGGAGGAGATTAGAGAGACGGACGAGTATAGGACCCTGAGGAGATTACAGAGAAGGAGGAGTGTAGGACCCGGAGGAGATTACAGATTCGGAGGGATATAGGACCCAGAGGAGATTACAGAGACGGAGGAGTGTAGGACCCGGAGGAGATTAAAGAGACGGAGGAGTGTAGGACCCAGAGGAGATTACAGAGACGGAGGGATGGAGGACCAGAAGGAGATTACAGAGACGGAGGAGTATAGAACCGGAGGGGATTACAGATACGCAGGAGTGTAGGACCCGGAGGAGATTACAGAGACGGAGGAGTGTAACACCCTCAGGAGATTACAGAGACAGAGGATTGTAGGACTGGAGGAGATTACAGAGACGGAGGAGTGTAAAACCCAGAGGAGATTACAGACTCGGAGGGATGCAGGTCCCCGAAGAGATTACAGAGTCGATGGGATGTAGGACCCAGAGGAGATTACAGAGACAGAGGAGTGTAGGACCCGGAGGAGATTAGAGAGACGGACGAGTGTAGGACCCTGAGGAGATTACAGAGATGGAGGAGTGTAGGACCCGGAGGAGATTACAGAGTCGGAGGGATGTAGGGCCCAGAGGAGATTACAGAGACGGTGGAGTGTAGGACCCGGAGGAGATTAAAGAGACGGAGGAGTGTAGGACCCGGAGGAGATTACAGAGATGGAGGGATGGAGGACCAGGAGGAGATTACAGAGACGGAGGAGTGTAGGACTCGGAGGAGATTACAGAGACGGAGGGATGGAGGACCCTGAGGAGATTACAGAGATGGAGGAGTGTAGGACCCGGAGGAGATTACAGATTCGGAGGGATATAGGACCCAGAGGAGATTACAGAGACGGAGGAGTGTAGGACCCAGAGGAGATTAAAGAGACGGAGGAGTGTAGGACCCGGAGGAGATTACAGAGATGGAGGGATGGAGGACGAGGAGGAGATTACAGAGACGGAGGAGTGTAGAACCGGAGGAGATTACAGAGTCGATGGGATGTAGGACCCAGAGGAGATTACAGAGACGGAGGGTTGCAGGGCCCGGAAAAGATTACAGAGATGGAGGGATGGAGGATCCGGAAGAGATTATAGAGACGAAGTGATGGTGGACCCGGAGGAGATTACAGAGACGGAGGAGTGTAAAACCCAGAGGAGATTACAGACACGGAGGGCTGCAGGGTCCGGAGGAGATTACAGAGTCGATGGGATGTAGGACCCAGAGGAGATTACAGAGACAGAGGAGTGTAGGACCCGGAGGAGATTAGAGAGACGGAGGAGTGTAGGACCCGGAGGAGATTACAGAGTCGGAGGGATGTAGGACCCAGAGGAGATTACAGAGACGGAGGAGTGTAGGACCCGGAGGAGATTAAAGAGACGGAGGAGTGTAGGACCCGGAGGAGATTACAGAGATGGAGGGATGGAGGACCAGGAGGAGATTACAGAGAAGGAGGAGTATAGAACCGGAGGAGATTACAGATACGCTGGAGTGTAGGACCCGGAGGAGATTACAGAGACAGAGGAGTGTAGGACCCGGAGGAGATGAGAGAGACGGACGAGTATAGGACCCTGAGGAGATTACAGAGATGGAGGAGTGTAGGACCCGGAGGAGATTACAGATTCGGAGGGATATAGGACCCAGAGGAGATTACAGAGACGGAGGAGTGTAGGACCCGGAGGAGATTAAAGAGACGGAGGAGTGTAGGACCCGGAGGAGATTACAGAGATGGAGGGATGGAGGACCAGGAGGAGATTACAGAGACGGAGGAGTATAGAACCGGAGGGGATTACAGAGACGGAGGAGTGTAGGACCCGGAGGAAATTAAAGAGACGGAGGAGTGTAGGACCCGGAGGAGATTACACAGACGGAGGGATAGAGACTCGGAGGAGATTACAGAGACGGAGGAGTGTAGGACCCGGAGGAGATTACAGGGACGGAGGAGTGTAGGACTCGGAGGAGTTTACAGAGCCGGAGGGATGGAGGACCCAGAGGAGATTACCGAGACGGAGGAGTGTAGGACCCGGAGGAGTTTACAGAGCCAGAGGGATGTAGGACCCAGAGGAGATTACAGAGTCGATGGGATGTAGGACCCAGAGGAGATTACAGAGATGGAGGGATGCAGGGCCCGGAAAAGATTACAGAGATGGAGGGATGGAGGATCCGGAAGAGATTATAGAGACGAAGTGATGGAGGACCCGGAGGAGATTACAGAGACGGAGGAGTGTAAAACCCAGAGGAGATTACAGACATGGAGGGATGCAGGGCCCGGGGGAGATTACAGAGACAGAGGAGTGTAGGACCCGGAGGAGATTAGAGAGACGGACGAGTATAGGACCCTGAGGAGATTACAGAGATGGAGGAGTGTAGGACCCGGAGGAGATTACAGATTCGGAGGGATATAGGACCCAGAGGAGATTACAGAGACGGAGGAGTGCAGGACCCGGAGGAGATTAGAGAGACGGACGAGTATAGGACCCTGAGGAGATTACAGAGATGGAGGAGTGTAGGACCCGGAGGAGATTACAGATTCGGAGGGATATAGGACCCAGAGGAGATTACAGAGACGGAGGAGTGTAGGACCCGGAGGAGATTAAAGAGACGGAGGAGTGTAGGACCCGGAGGAGATTACAGAGATGGAGGGATGGAGGACCAGGAGGAGATTACAGAGACAGAGGAGTGTAGGACCCGGAGGAGATTAGAGAGACGGACGAGTATAGGACCCTGAGGAGATTACAGAGATGGAGGAGTGTAGGACCCGGAGGAGATTACAGATTCGGAGGGATATAGGACCCAGAGGAGATTACAGAGACGGAGGAGTGCAGGACCCGGAGGAGATTAGAGAGACGGACGAGTATAGGACCCTGAGGAGATTACAGAGATGGAGGAGTGTAGGACCCGGAGGAGATTACAGATTCGGAGGGATATAGGACCCAGAGGAGATTACAGAGACGGAGGAGTGTAGGACCCGGAGGAGATTAAAGAGACGGAGGAGTGTAGGACCCGGAGGAGATTACAGAGATGGAGGGATGGAGGACCAGGAGGAGATTACAGAGACGGAGGAGTATAGAACCGGAGGGGATTACAGATACGCAGGAGTGTAGGACCCGGAAGAGATTACGGAGACGGAGGAGTGTAACACCCTCAGGAGATTACAGAGTCGATGGGATGTAGGACCCAGAGGAGATTACAGAGACAGTGGAGTGTAGGACCCGGAGGAGATTAGAGAGACGGACGAGTGTAGGACCCTGAGGAGATTACAGAGATGGAGGAGTGTAGGACCCGGAGGAGATTACAGAGTCGGAGGGATGTAGGGCCCAGAGGAGATTACAGAGACGGAGGAGTGTAGGACCCGGAGGAGATTAAAGAGACGGAGGAGTGTAGGACCCGGAGGAGATTACAGAGATGGAGGGATGGAGGACCAGGAGGAGATTACAGAGAAGGAGGAGTATAGAACCGGAGGAGATTACAGATACGCTGGAGTGTAGGACCCGGAGGAGATTACAGAGACAGAGGAGTGTAGGACCCGGAGGAGATGAGAGAGACGGACGAGTATAGGACCCTGAGGAGATTACAGAGATGGAGGAGTGTAGGACCCGGAGGAGATTACAGATTCGGAGGGATATAGGACCCAGAGGAGATTACAGAGACGGAGGAGTGTAGGACCCGGAGGAGATTAAAGAGACGGAGGAGTGTAGGACCCGGAGGAGATTACAGAGATGGAGGGATGGAGGACCAGGAGGAGATTACAGAGACGGAGGAGTATAGAACCGGAGGGGATTACAGAGACGGAGGAGTGTAGGACCCGGAGGAAATTAAAGAGACGGAGGAGTGTAGGACCCGGAGGAGATTACACAGACGGAGGGATAGAGACTCGGAGGAGATTACAGAGACGGAGGAGTGTAGGACCCGGAGGAGATTACAGAGACGGAGGAGTGTAGGACTCGGAGGAGTTTACAGAGCCGGAGGGATGGAGGACCCAGAGGAGATTACCGAGACGGAGGAGTGTAGGACCCGGAGGAGTTTACAGAGCCAGAGGGATGTAGGACCCAGAGGAGATTACAGAGTCGATGGGATGTAGGACCCAGAGGAGATTACAGAGATGGAGGGATGCAGGGCCCGGAAAAGATTACAGAGATGGAGGGATGGAGGATCCGGAAGAGATTATAGAGACGAAGTGATGGAGGACCCGGAGGAGATTACAGAGACGGAGGAGTGTAAAACCCAGAGGAGATTACAGACACGGAGGGATGCAGGGCCCGGAGGAGATTGCAGAGTCGATGGGATGTAGGACCCAGAGGAGATTACAGAGACGGACGAGTGTAGGACCCTGAGCAGATTACAGAGATGGAGGAGTGTAGGACCCAGAGGAGATTAGAGTGACGGAGGAGTGTAGGACCCGGAGGAGATTACAGAGTCGGAGGGATGTAGGACCCAGAGGAGATTACAGAGACGGAGGGATGGAGGACCAGAAGGAGATTACAGAGACGGAGGAGTATAGAACCGGAGGGGATTACAGATACGCAGGAGTGTAGGACCCGGAGGAGATTACAGAGACGGAGGAGTGTAACACCCTCAGGAGATTACAGAGACAGAGGATTGTAGTATTGGAGGAGATTACAGAGACGGAGGAGTGTAGGACCCTGAGGAGATTACAGAGATGGAGGAGTGTAGGACCCGGAGGAGACTACAGAGTCGGAGGGATGTTGGGCCCAGAGGAGATTACAGAGACAGAGGAGTGTAGGACCCGGAGGAGATTAGAGAGACGGATGAGTGTAGGACCCCGAGGAGATTACAGAGATGGAGGAGTGTAGGACCCGGAGGAGATTACAGAGTCGGAGGGATGTAGGGCCCAGAGGAGATTACAGAGACGGAGGAGTGTAGGACCCGGAGGAGATTAAAGAGACGGAGGAGTGTAGGACCCGGAGGAGATTACAGAGATGGAGGGATGGAGGTCCCGGAGGAGATTACAGAGATGGAGGGATGGAGGACCCCGTGGAGATTATAGAGACGGAGGGATGGAGGACCCGGAGGAGATTACAGAGACAGAGGAGTGTAGGACACAGAGGAGATTACAGAGACGGAGGGATGTAGGACCCGGAGGAGACTACAGAGACGGAGGAATGTAGGACCCAGAGGAGATTACAGAGACGGAGGACTGTAGGACCCGGAGGAGGTTACAGTGACCGAGTGTTGGAGGACCCTAAAGAGATTACAGAGACGAAAGTGTGTAAGAGCCAAAGGAGATTACAGAGACGGAGGAGTGCAGGACACGGAGGAAATTACAGAGTCGCAGGGATGGAGGAGTCAGAGGAGATTACAGAGACAGAGGAGTGTAGGACCCTGAGGAGATTACAGAGATGGAGGGATGGAGGAGTCAGAGGAGATTACAGAGACGGAGGGATGGAGGATCCGGAGGAGATTACAGAGACGGAGGAGTGTAAAACCCAGAGGAGATTACAGACATGGAGGGATGCAGGGCCCGGGGGAGATTACAGAGTCAATGGGATGTAGGACCCAGAGGAGATTACAGAGACAGAGGAGTGTAGGACCCGGAGGAGATTAGAGAGACGGACGAGTATAGGACCCTGAGGAGATTACAGAGATGGAGGAGTGTAGGACCCGGAGGAGATTACAGATTCGGAGGGATATAGGACCCAGAGGAGATTACAGAGACGGAGGAGTGTAGGACCCGGAGGAGATTAGAGAGACGGACGAGTATAGGACCCTGAGGAGATTACAGAGAAGGAGGAGTGTAGGACCCGGAGGAGATTACAGATTCGGAGGGATATAGGACCCAGAGGAGATTACAGAGACGGAGGAGTGTAGGACCCGGAGGAGATTAAAGAGACGGAGGAGTGTAGGACCCGGAGGAGATTACAGAGATGGAGGGATGGAGGACCAGGAGGAGATTACAGAGACGGAGGAGTGTAGAACCGGAGGAGATTACAGAGTCGATGGGATGTAGGACCCAGAGGAGATTACAGAGATGGAGGGTTGCAGGGCCCGGAAAAGATTACAGAGATGGAGGGATGGAGGATCCGGAAGAGATTATAGAGACGAAGTGATGGTGGACCCGGAGGAGATTACAGAGACGGAGGAGTGTAAAACCCAGAGGAGATTACAGACACGGAGGGCTGCAGGGCCCGGAGGAGATTACAGAGTCGATGGGATGTAGGACCCAGAGGAGATTACAGAGACAGAGGAGTGTAGGACCCGGAGGAGATTAGAGAGACGGAGGAGTGTAGGACCCGGAGGAGATTACAGAGTCGGAGGGATGTAGGACCCAGAGGAGATTACAGAGACGGAGGAGTGTAGGACCCGGAGGAGATTACAGAGATGGAGGGATGGAGGACCAGGAGGAGATTACAGAGACGGAGGAGTATAGAACCGGAGGGGATTACAGATACGCAGGAGTGTAGGACCCGGAGGAGATTACGGAGACGGAGGAGTGTAACAGCCTCAGGAGATTACAGAGTCGATGGGATGTAGGACCCAGAGGAGATTACAGAGACAGTGGAGTGTAGGACCCGGAGGAGATTAGAGAGACGGACGAGTGTAGGACCCTGAGGAGATTACAGAGATGGAGGAGTGTAGGACCCGGAGGAGATTACAGAGTCGGAGGGATGTAGGGCCCAGAGGAGATTACAGAGACGGAGGAGTGTAGGACCCGGAGGAGATTACAGAGATGGAGGGATGGAGGACCAGGAGGCGATTACAGAGAAGGAGGAGTATAGAACCGGAGGAGATGACAGATACGCTGGAGTGTAGGACCCGGAGGAGATTACAGAGACAGAGGAGTGTAGGACCCGGAGGAGATGAGAGAGACGGACGAGCATAGGACCCTGAGGAGATTACAGAGATGGAGGAGTGTAGGACCCGGAGGAGATTACAGATTCGGAGGGATATAGGACCCAGAGGAGATTACAGAGACGGAGGAGTGTAGGACCCGGAGGAGATTAAAGAGACGGAGGAGTGTAGGACCCGGAGGAGATTACAGAGATGGAGGGATGGAGGACCAGGAGGAGATTACAGAGACGGAGGAGTATAGAACCGGAGGGGATTACAGAGACGGAGGAGTGTAGGACCCGGAGGAAATTAAAGAGACGGAGAAGTGTAGGACCCGTAGGAGATTACAGAGATGGAGGGATGGAGGACCAGGAGGAGATTACAGAGACGGAGGAGTATAGAACCGGGGGAGATTACAGATACGCTGGAGTGTAGGACCCGGAGGAGATTAGAGAGACGGAGGAGTGTAACACCCTCAGGAGATTACAGAGACAGAGGATTGTAGGACCGGAGGAGATTAAAGAGACGGAGGAGTGTAGGACCCGGAGGAGATTAAAGAGACGGAGGAGTGTAGGACCCGGAGGAGATTACAGAGACGGAAGATTGTAGGACCGGAGGAGATTAAAGAGACGGAGGAGTGTAGGACCCGGAGGAGATTAAAGAGACGGAGGAGTGTAGGACCCGGATGAGATTAAAGAGACGGAGGAGTGTAGGACCCGGAGGAGATTACAGAGATGGAGGAGTGTAGGACCCAGTGGAGATTAGAGTGACGGAGGAGTGTAGGTCCCGGAGGAGATTACAGAGACGGAGGGATGGAGGACCAGAAGGAGATTACAGAGACGGAGAAGTATAGAACCGGAGGGGATTACAGATACGCAGGAGTGTAGGACCCGGAGGAGATTACAGAGACGGAGGAGTGTAACACCCTCAGGAGATTACAGAGACAGAGGATTGTAGGACTGGAGGAGATTACAGAGACGGAGGAGTGTAAAACCCAGAGGAGATTACAGACTCGGAGGGATGCAGGTCCCCGAAGAGATTACAGAGTCGATGGGATGTAGGACCCAGAGGAGATTACAGAGACAGAGGAGTGTAGGACCCGGAGGAGATTAGAGAGACGGACGAGTGTAGGACCCTGAGGAGATTACAGAGATGGAGGAGTGTAGGACCCGGAGGAGATTACAGAGTCGGAGGGATGTAGGGCCCAGAGGAGATTACAGAGACGGTGGAGTGTAGGACCCGGAGGAGATAAAAGAGACGGAGGAGTGTAGGACCCGGAGGAGATTACAGAGATGGAGGGATGGAGGACCAGGAGGAGATTACAGAGACGGAGGAGTGTAGGACCCGGAGGAGATTACAGAGACGGAGGGATGGAGGACCCTGAGGAGATTACAGAGATGGAGGAGTGTAGGACCCGGAGGAGATTACAGATTCGGAGGGATATAGGACCCAGAGGAGATTACAGAGACGGAGGAGTGTAGGACCCAGAGGAGATTAAAGAGACGGAGGAGTGTAGGACCCGGAGGAGATTACAGAGATGGAGGGATGGAGGACGAGGAGGAGATTACAGAGACGGAGGAGTGTAGAACCGGAGGAGATTACAGAGTCGATGGGATGTAGGACCCAGAGGAGATTACAGAGATGGAGGGTTGCAGGGCCCGGAAAAGATTACAGAGATGGAGGGATGGAGGATCCGGAAGAGATTATAGAGACGAAGTGATGGTGGACCCGGAGGAGATTACAGAGACGGAGGAGTGTAAAACCTAGAGGAGATTACAGACACGGAGGGCTGCAGGGCCCGGAGGAGATTACAGAGTCGATGGGATGTAGGACCCAGAGGAGATTACAGAGACAGAGGAGTGTAGGACCCGGAGGAGATTAGAGAGACGGAGGAGTGTAGGACCCGGAGGAGATTACAGAGTCGGAGGGATGTAGGACCCAGAGGAGATTACAGAGACGGAGGAGTGTAGGACCCGGAGGAGATTAAAGAGACGGAGGAGTGTAGGACCCGGAGGAGATTACAGAGATGGAGGGATGGAGGACCAGGAGGAGATTACAGAGACGGAGGAGTATAGAACCGGAGGGGATTACAGATACGCAGGAGTGTAGGACCCGGAGGAGATTACGGAGACGGAGGAGTGTAACACCCTCAGGAGATTACAGAGACAGAGGATTGTAGGACCGGAGGAGATTAAAGAGACGGAGGAGTGTAGGACCCGGAGGAGATTAAAGAGACGGAGGAGTGTAGGACCCGGAGGAGATTACAGAGACGGAGGATTGTAGGACCGGAGGAGATTAAAGAGACGGAGGAGTGTAGGACCCGGAGGAGATTAAAGAGACGGAGGAGTGTAGGACCCGGAGGAGATTAAAGAGACGGAGGAGTGTCGGACCCGGAGAAGATTACAGAGATGGAGGAGTGTAGGACCCAGAGGAGATTAGAGTGACGGAGGAGTGTAGGACCCGGAGGAGATTACAGAGACGGAGGGATGGAGGACCAGAAGGAGATTACAGAGACGGAGGAGTATAGAACCGGAGGGGATTACAGATACGCAGGAGTGTAGGACCCGGAGGAGATTACAGAGAAGGAGGATTGTAGGACTGGAGGAGATTACAGACTCGGAGGGATGCAGGTCCCCGAAGAGATTACAGAGTCGATGGGATGTGGGACCCAGAGGAGATTACAGAGACAGAGGAGTGTAGGACCCGGAGGAGATTAGAGAGACGGACGAGTGTAGGACCCTGAGGAGATTACAGAGATGGAGGAGTGTAGGACCCGGAGGAGATTACAGAGTCGGAGGGATGTAGGGCCCAGAGGAGATTACAGAGACGGAGGAGTGTAGGACCCGGAGGAGATTAAAGAGACGGAGGAGTGTAGGACCCGGAGGAGATTACAGAGATGGAGGGATGGAGGACCAGGAGGAGATTACAGAGACGGAGGAGTGTAGGACCCGGAGGAGATTACAGAGACGGAGGAGTGTAGGACCCGGAGGAGATTAAAGAGACGGAGGAGTGTAGGACCCAGAGGCGATTACAGAGACGGAGGACTGTAGGACCCGGAGGAGGTTACAGTGACCGAGGGTTGGAGGACCCTAAAGAGATTACAGAGACGAAAGTGTGTAAGAGCCAAAGGAGATTACAGAGACGGAGGAGTGCAGGACACGGAGGAAATTACAGAGTCGCAGGGATGGAGGAGTCAGAGGAGATTACAGAGACAGAGGAGTGTAGGACCCTGAGGAGATTACAGAGATGGAGGGATGGAGGAGTCAGAGGAGATTACAGAGACGGAGGGATGGACGATCCGGAAGAGATTATAGAGACGAAGTGATGGAGGACCCGGAGGAGATTACAGAGACGGAGGAGTGTAAAACCCAGAGGAGATTACAGACATGGAGGGATGCAGGGCCCGGGGGAGATTACAGAGTCAATGGGATGTAGGACCCAGAGGAGATTACAGAGACATAGGAGTGTTGGACCCGGAGGAGATTAGAGAGACGGACGAGTATAGGACCCTGAGGAGATTACAGAGATGGAGGAGTGTAGGACCCGGAGGAGATTACAGATTCGGAGGGATATAGGACCCAGAGGAGATTACAGAGACGGAGGAGTGTAGGACCCGGAGGAGATTAGAGAGACGGACGAGTATAGGACCCTGAGGAGATTACAGAGATGGAGGAGTGTAGGACCCGGAGGAGATTACAGATTCGGAGGGATATAGGACCCAGAGGAGATTACAGAGACGGAGGAGTGTAGGACCTGGAGGAGATTAGAGAGACGGAGGAGTGTAGGACCCGGAGGAGATTACAGAGTCGGAGGGATGTAGGACCCAGAGGAGATTACAGAGACGGAGGAGTGTAGGACCCGGAGGAGATTACAGAGATGGAGGGATGGAGGACCAGGAGGAGATTACAGAGACGGAGGAGTGTAGAACCGGAGGAGATTACAGAGTCGATGGGATGTAGGACCCAGAGGAGATTACAGAGATGGAGGGTTGCAGGGCCCGGAAAAGATTACAGAGATGGAGGGATGGAGGATCCGGAAGAGATTATAGAGACGAAGTGATGGTGGACCCGGAGGAGATTACAGAGACGGAGGAGTGTAAAACCCAGAGGAGATTACAGACACGGAGGGCTGCAGGGCCCGGAGGAGATTACAGAGTCGATGGGATGTAGGACCCAGAGGAGATTACAGAGACAGAGGAGTGTCGGACCCGGAGGAGATTACAGAGTCGGAGGGATGTAGGACCCAGAGGAGATTACAGAGACGGAGGAGTGTAGGACCCGGAGGAGATTAAAGAGACGGAGGAGTGTAGGACCAGGAGGAGATTACAGAGACGGAGGAGTGTAGGACCCGGAGGAGATTAAAGAGACGGAGGAGTGTAGGACCCGGAGGAGATTACAGAGATGGAGGGATGGAGGACCAGGAGGAGATTACAGAGACGGAGGAGTATAGAACCGGAGGGGATTACAGATACGCAGGAGTGTAGGACCCGGAGGAGATTACGGAGACGGAGGAGTGTAACAGCCTCAGGAGATTACAGAGTCGATGGGATGTAGGACCCAGAGGAGATTACAGAGACAGTGGAGTGTAGGACCCGGAGGAGATTAGAGAGACGGACGAGTGTAGGACCCTGAGGAGATTACAGAGATGGAGGAGTGTAGGACCCGGAGGAGATTACAGATTCGGAGGGATATAGGACCCAGAGGAGATTACAGAGACGGAGGAGTGTAGGACCCGGAGGAGATTAGAGAGACGGACGAGTATAGGACCCTGAGGAGATTACAGAGATGGAGGAGTGTAGGACCCGGAGGAGATTACAGATTCGGAGGGATATAGGACCCAGAGGAGATTACAGAGACGGAGGAGTGTAGGACCCGGAGGAGATTAGAGAGACGGACGAGTATAGGACCCTGAGGAGATTACAGAGATGGAGGAGTGTAGGACCCGGAGGAGATTACAGATTCGGAGGGATATAGGACCCAGAGAAGATTACAGAGACGGAGGAGTGTAGGACCCGGAGGAGATTAAAGAGACGGAGGAGTGTAGGACCCGGAGGAGATTACAGAGATGGAGGGATGGAGGACCAGGAGGAGATTACAGAGACGGAGGAGTGTAGAACCGGAGGAGATTACAGAGTCGATGGGATGTAGGACCCAGAGGAGATTACAGAGATGGAGGGTTGCAGGGCCCGGAAAAGATTACAGAGATGGAGGGATGGAGGATCCGGAAGAGATTATAGAGACGAAGTGATGGTGGACCCGGAGGAGATTACAGAGACGGAGGAGTGTAAAACCTAGAGGAGATTACAGACACGGAGGGCTGCAGGGCCCGGAGGAGATTACAGAGTCGATGGGATGTAGGACCCAGAGGAGATTACAGAGACAGAGGAGTGTAGGACCCGGAGGAGATTAGAGAGACGGAGGAGTGTAGGACCCGGAGGAGATTACAGAGTCGGAGGGATGTAGGACCCAGAGGAGATTACAGAGACGGAGGAGTGTAGGACCCGGAGGAGATTAAAGAGACGGAGGAGTGTAGGACCCGGAGGAGATTACAGAGATGGAGGGATGGAGGACCAGGAGGAGATTACAGAGACGGAGGAGTATAGAACCGGAGGGGATTACAGATACGCAGGAGTGTAGGACCCGGAGGAGATTACGGAGACGGAGGAGTGTAACACCCTCAGGAGATTACAGAGACAGAGGATTGTAGGACCGGAGGAGATTAAAGAGACGGAGGAGTGTAGGACCCGGAGGAGATTAAAGAGACGGAGGAGTGTAGGACCCGGAGGAGATTACAGAGACGGAGGATTGTAGGACCGGAGGAGATTAAAGAGACGGAGGAGTGTAGGACCCGGAGGAGATTAAAGAGACGGAGGAGTGTAGGACCCGGAGGAGATTAAAGAGACGGAGGAGTGTCGGACCCGGAGAAGATTACAGAGATGGAGGAGTGTAGGACCCAGAGGAGATTAGAGTGACGGAGGAGTGTAGGACCCGGAGGAGATTACAGAGACGGAGGGATGGAGGACCAGAAGGAGATTACAGAGACGGAGGAGTATAGAACCGGAGGGGATTACAGATACGCAGGAGTGTAGGACCCGGAGGAGATTACAGAGAAGGAGGATTGTAGGACTGGAGGAGATTACAGACTCGGAGGGATGCAGGTCCCCGAAGAGATTACAGAGTCGATGGGATGTGGGACCCAGAGGAGATTACAGAGACAGAGGAGTGTAGGACCCGGAGGAGATTAGAGAGACGGACGAGTGTAGGACCCTGAGGAGATTACAGAGATGGAGGAGTGTAGGACCCGGAGGAGATTACAGAGTCGGAGGGATGTAGGGCCCAGAGGAGATTACAGAGACGGAGGAGTGTAGGACCCGGAGGAGATTAAAGAGACGGAGGAGTGTAGGACCCGGAGGAGATTACAGAGATGGAGGGATGGAGGACCTGGAGGAGATTACAGAGACGGAGGAGTGTAGGACCCGGAGGAGATTACAGAGACGGAGGAGTGTAGGACCCGGAGGAGATTAAAGAGACGGAGGAGTGTAGGACCCAGAGGCGATTACAGAGACGGAGGACTGTAGGACCCGGAGGAGGTTACAGTGACCGAGGGTTGGAGGACCCTAAAGAGATTACAGAGACGAAAGTGTGTAAGAGCCAAAGGAGATTACAGAGACGGAGGAGTGCAGGACACGGAGGAAATTACAGAGTCGCAGGGATGGAGGAGTCAGAGGAGATTACAGAGACAGAGGAGTGTAGGACCCTGAGGAGATTACAGAGATGGAGGGATGGAGGAGTCAGAGGAGATTACAGAGACGGAGGATGGACGATCCGGAAGAGATTATAGAGACGAAGTGATGGAGGACCCGGAGGAGATTACAGAGACGGAGGAGTGTAAAACCCAGAGGAGATTACAGACATGGAGGGATGCAGGGCCCGGGGGAGATTACAGAGTCAATGGGATGTAGGACCCAGAGGAGATTACAGAGACATAGGAGTGTTGGACCCGGAGGAGATTAGAGAGACGGACGAGTATAGGACCCTGAGGAGATTACAGAGATGGAGGAGTGTAGGACCCGGAGGAGATTACAGATTCGGAGGGATATAGGACCCAGAGGAGATTACAGAGACGGAGGAGTGTAGGACCCGGAGGAGATTAGAGAGACGGACGAGTATAGGACCCTGAGGAGATTACAGAGATGGAGGAGTGTAGGACCCGGAGGAGATTACAGATTCGGAGGGATATAGGACCCAGAGGAGATTACAGAGACGGAGGAGTGTAGGACCTGGAGGAGATTAGAGAGACGGAGGAGTGTAGGACCCGGAGGAGATTACAGAGATGGAGGGATGGAGGACCAGGAGGAGATTACAGAGACGGAGGAGTGTAGAACCGGAGGAGATTACAGAGTCGATGGGATGTAGGACCCAGAGGAGATTACAGAGATGGAGGGTTGCAAGGCCCGGAAAAGATTACAGAGATGGAGGGATGGAGGATCCGGAAGAGATTATAGAGACGAAGTGATGGTGGACCCGGAGGAGATTACAGAGACGGAGGAGTGTAAAACCCAGAGGAGATTACAGACACGGAGGGCTGCAGGGCCCGGAGGAGATTACAGAGTCGATGGATGTAGGACCCAGAGGAGATTACAGAGACAGAGGAGTGTCGGACCCGGAGGAGATTACAGAGTCGGAGGGATGTAGGACCCAGAGGAGATTACAGAGACGGAGGAGTGTAGGACCCGGAGGAGATTAAAGAGACGGAGGAGTGTAGGACCAGGAGGAGATTACAGAGACGGAGGAGTGTAGGACCCGGAGGAGATTAAAGAGACGGAGGAGTGTAGGACCCGGAGGAGATTACAGAGATGGAGGGATGGAGGACCAGGAGGAGATTACAGAGACGGAGGAGTATAGAACCGGAGGGGATTACAGATACGCAGGAGTGTAGGACCCGGAGGACATTACGGAGACGGAGGAGTGTAACAGCCTCAGGAGATTACAGAGTCGTTGGGATGTAGGACCCAGAGGAGATTACAGAGACAGTGGAGTGTAGGACCCGGAGGAGATTAGAGAGACGGACGAGTGTAGGACCCTGAGGAGATTACAGAGATGGAGGAGTGTAGGACCCGGAGGACATTACAGAGTCGGAGGGATGTAGGGCCCAGAGGAGATTACAGAGACGGAGGAGTGTAGGACCCGGAGGAGATTAAAGAGACGGAGGAGTGTAGGACCCGGAGGAGATTACAGAGATGGAGGGATGGAGGACCAGGAGGAGATTACAGAGAAGGAGGAGTATAGAACCGGAGGAGATTACAGATACGCTGGAGTGTAGGACCCGGAGGAGATTACAGAGATGGAGGGATGGAGGACCAGGAGGAGATTACAGAGACGGAGGAGTATAGAACCGGAGGGGATTACAGATACGCAGGAGTGTAGGACCCGGAGGAGATTACGGAGACGGAGGAGTGTAACACCCTCAGGAGATTACAGAGTCGATGGGATGTAGGACCCAGAGGAGATTACAGAGACAGTGGAGTGTAGGACCCGGAGGAGATTAGAGAGACGGAGGAGTGTAGGACCCTGAGGAGATTACAGAGTCGGAGGGATGTAGGGCCCAGAGGAGATTACAGAGACGGAGGAGTGTAGGACCCGGAGGAGATTAAAGAGACGGAGGAGTGTAGGACCCGGAGGAGATTACAGAGATGGAGGGATGGAGGACCAGGAGGAGATTACAGAGAAGGAGGAGTATAGAACCGGAGGAGATTACAGATACGCTGGAGTGTAGGACCCGGAGGAGATTACAGAGACAGAGGAGTGTAGGACCCGGAGGAGATGAGAGAGACGGACGAGTATAGGACCCTGAGGAGATTACAGAGATGGAGGAGTGTAGGACCCGGAGGAGATTACAGATTCGGAGGGATATAGGACCCAGAGGAGATTACAGAGACGGAGGAGTGTAGGACCCGGAGGAGATTAAAGAGACGGAGGAGTGTAGGACCCGGAGGTGATTACAGAGATGGAGGGATGGAGGACCAGGAGGAGATTACAGAGACGGAGGAGTATAGAACCGGAGGGGATTACAGAGACGGAGGAGTGTAGGACCCGGAGGAGATTAAAGAGACGGAGGAGTGTAGGACCCGGAGGAGATTACAGAGATGGAGGGATGGAGGACCAGGAGGAGATTACAGAGACAGAGGAGTATAGAACCGGGGGAGATTACAGATACGCTGGAGTGTAGGACCCGGAGGAGATTAGAGAGACGGAGGAGTGTAACACCCTCAGGAGATTACAGAGACAGAGGGATGGAGGACCCGGAGGAGATGACAGAGACGGAGGAGTGTATGACCTGGAGGAGATTACAGAGACGGAGGGGTGTAGGACCCAGAGGAGACTACAGAGACGGATGAGTGTACGACCCAGAGGAGATTACAGAGACAGAGGAATGTAGGACCCGGAGGAGGTTACATTGACCGAGGGATGGAGGACCCTAAAGAGATTACAGAGACAAAAGTGTGTAAGAGCCAAAGGAGATTACAGAGACGGAGGAGTGTAGGACACGGAGGAAATTACAGAGTCGCAGGGATGGAGGAGTCACAGGAGATTACAGAGACAGAGGAGTGTAGCACCCGGAGGAGATTACAGAGATGGAGCAGTGCAGGACACGGACGAGATTAGACATGCGGAGGAGTGTAGGAACCGGAAGAGATTACAGAGACCGAGGGTTGGATGACCCGGAGGAGATTACACAGACGGAGGGATAGAGACTCGGAGGAGATTACAGAGACGGAGGAGTGTAGGACCCGGAGGAGATTACAGAGACGGAGGAGTGTAGGTCTCGGAGGAGTTTACAGAGCCGGAGGGATGGAGGACCCAGAGGAGATTACCAAGACGGAGGAGTGTAGGACCCGGAGGAGTTTACAGAGCCAGAGGGATGTAGGACCCAGAGGAGATTACAGAGTCGATGGGATGTAGGACCCAGAGGAGATTACAGAGATGGAGGGATGCAGGGCCCGGAAAAGATGACAGAGATGGAGGGATGGAGGATCCGGAAGAGATTATAGAGACGAAGTGATGGAGGACCCGGAGGAGATTACAGAGACGGAGGAGTGTAAAACCCAGAGGAGATTACAGACACGGAGGGATGCAGGGCCCGGAGGAGATTGCAGAATCGATGGGATGTAGGACCCAGAGGAGATTACAGAGACGGACGAGTGTAGGACCCTGAGCAGATTACAGAGATGGAGGAGTGTAGGACCCAGAGGAGATTAGAGTGACGGAGGAGTGTAGGACCCGGAGGAGATTACAGAGTCGGAGGGATGTAGGACCCAGAGGAGATTACAGAGACGGAGGGATGGAGGACCAGAAGGAGATTACAGAGACGGAGGAGTATAGAACCGGAGGGGATTACAGATACGCAGGAGTGTAGGACCCGGAGGAGATTACAGAGACGGAGGAGTGTAACACCCTCAGGAGATTACAGAGACAGAGGATTGTAGGACTGGAGGAGATTACAGAGACGGAGGAGTGTAAAACCCAGAAGAGATTACAGACTCGGAGGGATGCAGGTCCCCGAAGAGATTACAGAGTCGATGGGATGTAGGACCCAGAGGAGATTACAGAGACAGAGGAGTGTAGGACCCGGAGGAGATTAGAGAGACGGACGAGTGTAGGACCCTGAGGAGATTACAGAGATGGAGGAGTGTAGGACCCGGAGGAGATTACAGAGTCGGAGGGATGTAGGGCCCAGAGGAGATTACAGAGACGGTGGAGTGTAGGACCCGGAGGAGATTAAAGAGACGGAGGAGTGTAGGACCCGGAGGAGATTACAGAGATGGAGGGATGGAGGACCAGGAGGAGATTACAGAGACGGAGGAGTGTAGGACCCGGAGGAGATTACAGAGACGGAGGGATGGAGGACCCTGAGGAGATTACAGAGATGGAGGAGTGTAGGACCCGGAGGAGATTACAGATTCGGAGGGATATAGGACCCAGAGGAGATTACAGAGACGGAGGAGTGTAGGACCCAGAGGAGATTAAAGAGACGGAGGAGTGTAGGACCCGGAGGAGATTACAGAGATGGAGGGATGGAGGACGAGGAGGAGATTACAGAGACGGAGGAGTGTAGAACCGGAGGAGATTACAGAGTCGATGGGATGTAGGACCCAGAGGAGATTACAGAGACGGAGGGTTGCAGGGCCGGAAAAGATTACAGAGATGGAGGGATGGAGGATCCGGAAGAGATTATAGAGACGAAGTGATGGTGGACCCGGAGGAGATTACAGAGACGGAGGAGTGTAAAACCCAGAGGAGATTACAGACACGGAGGGCTGCAGGGTCCGGAGGAGATTACAGAGTCGATGGGATGTAGGACCCAGAGGAGATTACAGAGACAGAGGAGTGTAGGACCCGGAGGAGATTAGAGAGACGGAGGAGTGTAGGACCCGGAGGAGATTACAGAGTCGGAGGGATGTAGGACCCAGAGGAGATTACAGAGACGGAGGAGTGTAGGACCCGGAGGAGATTAAAGAGACGGAGGAGTGTAGGACCCGGAGGAGATTACAGAGATGGAGGGATGGAGGACCAGGAGGAGATTACAGAGAAGGAGGAGTATAGAACCGGAGGAGATTACAGATACGCTGGAGTGTAGGACCCGGAGGAGATTACAGAGACAGAGGAGTGTAGGACCCGGAGGAGATGAGAGAGACGGACGAGTATAGGACCCTGAGGAGATTACAGAGATGGAGGAGTGTAGGACCCGGAGGAGATTACAGATTCGGAGGGATATAGGACCCAGAGGAGATTACAGAGACGGAGGAGTGTAGGACCCGGAGGAGATTAAAGAGACGGAGGAGTGTAGGACCCGGAGGAGATTACAGAGATGGAGGGATGGAGGACCAGGAGGAGATTACAGAGACGGAGGAGTATAGAACCGGAGGGGATTACAGAGACGGAGGAGTGTAGGACCCGGAGGAAATTAAAGAGACGGAGGAGTGTAGGACCCGGAGGAGATTACACAGACGGAGGGATAGAGACTCGGAGGAGATTACAGAGACGGAGGAGTGTAGGACCCGGAGGAGATTACAGGGACGGAGGAGTGTAGGACTCGGAGGAGTTACAGAGCCGGAGGGATGGAGGACCCAGAGGAGATTACCGAGACGGAGGAGTGTAGGACCCGGAGGAGTTTACAGAGCCAGAGGGATGTAGGACCCAGAGGAGATTACAGAGTCGATGGGATGTAGGACCCAGAGGAGATTACAGAGATGGAGGGATGCAGGGCCCGGAAAAGATTACAGAGATGGAGGGATGGAGGATCCGGAAGAGATTATAGAGACGAAGTGATGGAGGACCCGGAGGAGATTACAGAGACGGAGGAGTGTAAAACCCAGAGGAGATTACAGACATGGAGGGATGCAGGGCCCGGGGGAGATTACAGAGACAGAGGAGTGTAGGACCCGGAGGAGATTAGAGAGACGGACGAGTATAGGACCCTGAGGAGATTACAGAGATGGAGGAGTGTAGGACCCGGAGGAGATTACAGATTCGGAGGGATATAGGACCCAGAGGAGATTACAGAGACGGAGGAGTGCAGGACCCGGAGGAGATTAGAGAGACGGACGAGTATAGGACCCTGAGGAGATTACAGAGATGGAGGAGTGTAGGACCCGGAGGAGATTACAGATTCGGAGGGATATAGGACCCAGAGGAGATTACAGAGACGGAGGAGTGTAGGACCCGGAGGAGATTAAAGAGACGGAGGAGTGTAGGACCCGGAGGAGATTACAGAGATGGAGGGATGGAGGACCAGGAGGAGATTACAGAGACAGAGGAGTGTAGGACCCGGAGGAGATTAGAGAGACGGACGAGTATAGGACCCTGAGGAGATTACAGAGATGGAGGAGTGTAGGACCCGGAGGAGATTACAGATTCGGAGGGATATAGGACCCAGAGGAGATTACAGAGACGGAGGAGTGCAGGACCCGGAGGAGATTAGAGAGACGGACGAGTATAGGACCCTGAGGAGATTACAGAGATGGAGGAGTGTAGGACCCGGAGGAGATTACAGATTCGGAGGGATATAGGACCCAGAGGAGATTACAGAGACGGAGGAGTGTAGGACCCGGAGGAGATTAAAGAGACGGAGGAGTGTAGGACCCGGAGGAGATTACAGAGATGGAGGGATGGAGGACCAGGAGGAGATTACAGAGACGGAGGAGTATAGAACCGGAGGGGATTACAGATACGCAGGAGTGTAGGACCCGGAAGAGATTACGGAGACGGAGGAGTGTAACACCCTC
>NW_027275655.1:0-53637 GCF_030028105.1 Mobula birostris
TAAGTCGCTGTGTTTTCGTGCACCTCTCATACCTTCCCCTATATCGCCCTGTTTTCACACACGTCCCATAGCTTCCACTATATTGCCCTGTTTTCGCGCACCTCTCATGCCTTCCCCTATTTCGCTCTGTTTTCACTCCTCTCATAACGTCCCCTATATCGCGGTGTTTTCTTGCACCTCTGATGCATTCCCCTGTATTGCCGTGTTTTTGCGCACCTCTCATACTTTTCCCTATATAGCCGTGTTTTTGCGCATCTCTCATGGCATCCCCGATATCGCCGTGTTTCATGCATATTTCATACATTCCCCTATATCGCTGTGTTTTCGCGCAGCTCCCATAGCTTCCGCTACATCGCTGTGTTTTCGCACACCTCTCATGCCTTCACCTATATCGCTGTCTTTTCACACCCTGATATAGCTTCACCTTTCTCGCTGTGTTTTTGCTCACCTCTCATACCTTCCCCTATATCGCTGTGTTTTCGCTGCTCTCATAACTTCCCCTATATCACTGTGTTTTCTCGCACCTCTGATGCATTCCCCTGTATTGCGATGTTTTCGCGCACCTCTCATACCTTCCCCAATATCGCCCTGTTTTTGCGCACCTCCAATACCTTCCCCTATATCGCTGTGCTTTTGTGCATCTCTCATACATTCCCCATATCACCTCTCATAACTTCCACTATATCGCTGTGTTTTTGAACACCTCTCATACCTTACACTATAATGCTGTGTTTTCGCGCGGCTCTCATGGAATCCCCAATATCGCCGTGTATTCATGCACATCTCATACCGTCCCCTATATCGCTGTGTTTTCTCGCACCACTGATGGCTTCCCCGATATCGCCGTGTATTCATGCACATCTCATACCGTCCCCTATATCTCTGTGTTTTCTCGCACCACTGATGGCTTCCCCGATATCGCTGTGTATTCATGCACATCTCATACCGTCCCCTATATCGCTGTGTTTTCGCGCACCTCTCATACCTTCACCTATATCGCTGTGTTTTCACGCACCTCTCTTAACTTCCCGTATATCGCCGTGTTGTTATGCACATCTCATAACGTCCTCTATATCGCTGTGTATTCGCGCACCTCCCATAGCATCCCTTATATCGCTGTGCCTTCGCGCACCTCTCATACCTTCCCAAATATCGCCCTGTTTTCGCGCACCTCCCATTCCTTCACCTATATCGCTATTTTCGTGCACCTCTCATACCTTCTCCTATATCACTGCGCCTTCGCGCATCTCTCATGCATTCCCGTACATCGCCCTGTTTTCGCGCACCTCCATACCTTCCCCGATATCGCTGTATTTTCGTGCACGTCTCCTACGTTCCACTATATTGCTGTGTTTTCACGCACCTCTCTTAACTTCTCCTATATCGCTGTGTTTTCAGGCACCTCTCATGTCTTCCCCAATATCGCCGTGTATTCATGCACATCTCATACCGTCCCCTATATTGCTGTGTTTTCACGCACCTCCCATAGCTTCGCCTACATCGCTGTTTTTGCGCACATCCCATAGCTTCACCTGAATCGCTGTGTTATTGCTCTCCTCTCATAGCTTACCCTATATCGCCATGTTTTCGCGCACCTCACGTCTTCACCTATATCACTATGTTTTCGCTCCTATCATTACTTCCCCTATATCGCTGTGTTTTCTCGCACCTCTGATACATTCTCCTGTATTGCCATGTTTTCGCGTACCTCTTACAATTTCCTCTATATCGCTGCGTTCTCGCATACCTCTCGTACCTTCCCCTATATCACTGTTTTTTTGCGCATGTCCCATAGCGTCCCCTATATCGCTGTGCTTTTGTGCACCTCTCATACATTCCCCATATCACTGTGTTTTTGCGCACCTCTCATACCTCCCAAATATCGCCCTGTTTTCGCTCACCTCCCATTCCTTCACCTATATCGCTGTTTTTGTGCACCTCTCATGCATTTCCGTATACCGCAGTGTTTTTGCACACCTCTCATACCTTCCCCAATATCACCGTGTTTTCACGCACCTCTCATAACCTCCCTCTATCGCCCTGTTTTCGCGCTCCTCTCATACCTTCCCCTATATCACTGTGTTTTCACGCAGCTCTCATACCTTCCCCTATATCGCTGTGTTTTCGCACACCTCTCATGACTTCCCAACTATCGCCGTGTATTCATACACATCTCATACCTTCCCCTATATCGCCGTGCTTTCGCGCACTTCCATAGCTTCGCCTACATCGCTGTTTTCGCGCGCCTCTCATACCTACCCCTATATCGATGTATTCTTGCACACATCTCATACCTTTCCCTATATTGATGTGTTTTCATGCCAATCTCATAACGTCCCCTATATACCTCTGTATTTGCGCACCTCCCATACCATCCCCTATATCACTGTGCCTTTGCGCACCTCTCATGCATTCCCATATATCGCCCTGTTTTCGCGCACCTCCCATACCTTCCCCGATATCGCTGTGTTTTTGTGCTCCTCTCATACCTTCCCCTATATTGCTGTGTTTTCATGCACCTCTCTTAACTTCTCCTATATCGCTGTGTTTTTGCACACCTCTCATACCTTCCCCCATATCGCTGTGTTTTCAGGCACCTCTCATGGCTTCCCCAATATCGCCGTGTATTCATGCACATCTCATACCGTCCCCTACATCGCTGTGTTTTGGCGCACCTCCCATAGCTTCGCCTACATCGCTGTTTTCGCGCACATCCCATAGCTTCACCTTGATCGCTGTGTTATTGCTCACCTCTCATAGCTTACCCTATGTCGCCGTGTTTTCGCGCATCTCGCATGTCTTCACGTATATCGTTATGTTTTCGCTCCTATCATTACTTCCCCTATATCGCTGTGTTTTCTCGCACCTCTGATACATTCTCCTGTATTGCCATGTTTTCGCGCACCTCTTACAATTTCCCCTATATCGCCGTGTTCTCGCACACCTCTCATATCTTCCCCTGTATCACTGTTTTTTTTGCGCATGTCCCATAGCGTCCCCTATATCGCTGTGTTTTCTCGCACCTCTGATACTTTCCCCTGTATCGCCGTGGTTTCGCGCACATCCCATAGGTTCCACTATATTGCCCTGTTTTCGCGAACCTCTCATAGCATCCCCTATATCGCTGTCCTTCGCGCACATCTCATAACTTCCCCTATATCGCCCTGTTTTCATGCACCTCCCATACCTTCCCCAATATCGCTGTGTTTTCGAGCACATCTCATACCTTCCCTTATATCGCTGTGTTTTCACGCACCTCTCATAACCTCTCCTAATTCGTTGTATTTTGCGCAGTTCTTATACCTTCCCCTATATTGCCGTGTTTTCATGCACATCTCATAACGTCCCCTATATCGCTGTGTATTCGCGCACCTCCCATAGCATCCCTTGTATTGCTGTGACTTCGCGCACCTCTCATACCTTCCCCTATATTGCCCTGTTTTCGCGCACCTTCCATACCTTCCACTATATCGCTGTGTTTTCATGCACCTCTCATACCTCCCTCTATATCGCTGTGTTTTCACGCACCTCTCATAATTTCTCCTATATCGCCGTATTTTTGCACACCTCTCATGGCTTCCCCAATATCGCCGCGTTTTAATGCACATCTCTTAACGTCCCATATATCGCTGTGTATTCGCGCACCTGCCATAGCATCCCCTATATTGCTGTGCCTTCGCGCACCTCTCATAACTTCCCCTATATCGCCCTGTTTTCGCGCACCTACCATATCTTCCCCATAACGCTGTGTTTTCACGCACCTGTCATAACTTCTCCTATATCGCTGTCTTTTCGCGCACATCCCATAGCTTCACCTTTATCACTGTGTTATTGCTCACCTCTCATAGATTCCCCTATATCGCCATGTTTTTGCTCACCTCTCATAGCTTCCCCTATATCGCCGTGTTTTCGCGCACCTCTCATGTCTTCACCTAGATCGCTATGTTTTCGCTCTTCTCATTAATTCCCCTATATCGCTGTGTTTTCTCGCACATCTGATATATTCTCCTGTATCGCCGTGTTTTCGCGCTCCTCTCATAATTTCGCCTATATTGCCGTGTTCTCGCACAACTCTCATACCATCCCCTATATCACTGTGTTTTCGCGCACGTCCCACAGCTTCCACTACATTGCCCTGTTTTCGCGCACCTCTCATGTCTTCCCCTACATCGCTGTGTTTTCTCACACCTCTGATGCATTCCCCTATAACGCCAAGATTTGGCGGACCTCTCCTACTTTCCCCTATATCGCCGTGTTCTCGCGCAGCTCGCATACCTTCCCCTATTTCACTGTGTTTTCACGCACGTCCCATGGAGTCCCCTATATTGCTGTGTTTTCGCGCAGCTCTCATACCTTCCCCTATATCGCCCTGTTTTCATGCACATCCCATAGCTCTCACTACATTGCCCTATTTTCGTGCACCTCTCATGTCTGCCCTACATTGCTGTGTTTTTGCTTCTCTCATAACTTCCCCGATATCGCTGTGTTTTCTCGCACCTCTGATGCATTCCCCTGTATCGCCGTGTTTTTGCGCACCTCTCATACTTTCCCCTATATCGCCGTGTTTTCACGCATCTCTCATTTCTTCCCCGATATCTCCGTGTTTTCATGCACATCTCATACCGTCCCCTATATCACTGTGCCTTCGCGCTCCTCTCATACCTTCCCTTATATCGCTGTGTTTTCGTGCACCTCTCATACCTTCACACCTTCCCCTACATCGCTGTGTTTTCACTCACCTCTCATAACTTCTCATATATCGCCGTGTTTTCGGGGACCTCTCATAATTTCCCCTATATAGCCATGTTCTTGCACACCTCTCATACCTTCCACTGTATCATTGTGTTTTCACGCACGTTCCATAGCATCCCCTGTATCGCTGTGTTTTCGGGCACCTCTCATACCTTTCCCTGTATCGCCATGTGTTCGCGCATATCCCATAGCTTCCACTTATAGCCCTGTTTTCGAGCACTCTCATGTCTTCCCCTATATCGCTGTGTTTTCGTGCACCTCTCATACCTTCCCCTATATCGCCGTGTTTTCAATCACATCTCATAATGTCCCCCATATTGCTGTGTATTCACGCACCTCCCATAGAATCCCCTATATCGCTGTGCCTTCGCGCACATCTCATACCTTCCCCTATATCGTCCTGGTTTCGCACACCTCCCATACCTTCCCTTTTATCGTTGTGTTTTCGTGCACCTCTCATGTCTTCACCTAGATCGCTATGTTTTCGCTCTTCTCATTAATTCCCCTATATCGCTGTGTTTTCTCGCACCTCTGATATATTCTCCTGTATCGCCGTGTTTTCGCGCACCTCTCATAATTTCACCTATATTGCCGTGTTCTCGCACAACTCTCATACCATCCCCTATATCACTGTGTTTTCGCGCACGTCCCACAGATTCCACTACATTGCCCTGTTTTCGCGCACCTCTCATGTCTTCCCCTACATCGCTGTGTTTTCTCACACCTCTGATGCATTCCCCTATAACGCCAAGATTTGGCGGACCTCTCCTACTTTCCCCTATATCGCCGTGTTCTCGCGCAGCTCGCATACCTTCCCCTATATCACTGTGTTTTCACGCACGTCCCATGGAGTCCCCTATATTGCTGTGTTTTCGCGCAGCTCTCATACCTTCCCCTATATCGCCCTGTTTTCATGCACATCCCATAGCTCTCACTACATTGCCCTATTTTCGTGCACCTCTCATGTCTCCCCTACATTGCTGTGTTTTTGCTTCTCTCATAACTTCCCCGATATCGCTGTGTTTTCTCGCACCTCTGATGCATTCCCCTGTATCGCTGTGTTTTTTGCGCACCTCTCATACTTTCCCCTATATCGCCGTGTTTTCACGCATCTCTCATTTCTTCCCCGATATCTCCGTGTTTTCATGCACATCTCATACCGTCCCCTATATCACTGTGCCTTCGCGCTCCTCTCATACCTTCCCTTATATCGCTGTGTTTTCGTGCACCTCTCATACCTTCACACCTTCCCCTACATCGCTGTGTTTTCACTCACCTCTCATAACTTCTCATATATCGCCGTGTTTTCGGGGACCTCTCATAATTTCCCCTATATAGCCATGTTCTTGCACACCTCTCATACCTTCCACTATATCATTGTGTTTTCACGCACGTTCCATAGCATCCCCTGTATCGCTGTGTTTTCGGGCACCTCTCATACCTTTCCCTGTATCGCCATGTGTTCGCGCATATCCCATAGCTTCCACTTATAGCCCTGTTTTCGAGCACTCTCATGTCTTCCCCTATATCGCTGTGTTTTCGTGCACCTCTCATACCTTCCCCTATATCGCCGTGTTTTCAATCACATCTCATAATGTCCCCCATATTGCTGTGTATTCACGCACCTCCCATAGAATCCCCTATATCACTGTGCCTTCGCGCACATCTCATACCTTCCCCTATATCGTCCTGGTTTCGCACACCTCCCATACCTTCCCTTTTATCGTTGTGTTTTCGTGCACCTCTCATACCTTCCCCTATATTGCTGTGTTTTCGCGCATCTCTCATGACTTCCCCAATATTGCCGTGTATTCATGCACATCTCATACCGTCCCTTATATCGCTGTGCTTTCGCGCACCTCCCATAGCTATGCCCACGTCGCTGTGTTTTCGCGCACCTCTCATGCCTTCACCTATATCGCTGTGTTTTCACTCACTTCTCATAACTTCTCATATATCGCCGTGTTTTCGCGACCTCTCATAATTTCCCCTATATAGCCATGATCTTGCACACCTCTCATGACTTCCCCTATGTCACTGTGTTTTCGCGCACCTCCCATACCTTCCTCTATATCGCTGTGTTTTCGTGCACCTCTCATAACTTCCCCTATATCGCTGTGTTTTCACGCACCTCTCATAACTTCTCCTATATCGTTGTATTTTTGCGCACCTCTCATACCTTCCCCTATATCGCCGTGTTTTCAATCACATCTCATAACTTCCCCCATATTGCTGTGTATTCGCGCATCTCCCATAGAATCCCCTATATCGCTGTGCCTTCGCGCACATCTCATACCTTCCCCTATATCGTCCTGTTTTCGCGCACCTCCCATACCTTCCCTTTTATCGTTGTGTTTTCGTGCACCTCTCATAACTTCCCCTATATTGCTGTGTTTTCGCGCATCTCTCATGGCTTCCCCAATATTGCCGTGTATTCATGCACATCTCATACCGTCCCTTATATCGCTGTGCTTTCGCGCACCTCCCATAGCTACGCCCACGTCGCTGTGTTTTCGCGCACCTCTCATACCTTCCCCTATATCGCTGTCTTTTTGCGAACATCCATAGCTTCATCTTTATCGCTGTGTTTTTGCTCACCTCACATAGCTTCCCCTATATCACTGTCTTTTCACGCACCTCTCATGTCTTCACCTATATCGCTATGTTTTCGCTCCTGTCATTACTTCCATTATATCGCTGTGTTTTCTCACACCTCTGATACATTCCCCTGTATCGCCGTGTTGTCACGCACCTCTCATAATTTCCCTACATCACTATATTCTTGCACACCTCTCATACCTTCCCTTATATCGCTGTGTTTTCGCGCACCTCTCATACCTTCCCTTATATCGCTGTGTTTCACGCACCTCTCTTAACTTCCCCTATATCGCTGTGTTTTTGCGCACCTCTCATAACTTACCCTATATCGCCGTGTTGTTATGCACATCTCATAACGTCGCCTATATTGCTGTGTTTTCGCGCAGCTCCCATAGCTTCGCCAAAATCGCTGTTTTCGCGCACATCCCATAGCTTCAACTTGATCGCTGTGTTATTGCTCACATCTCATAGCTTACCCTATATCGCCGTGTTTTCGCGCACCTCACATGTCTTCACCTATATCGCTATGTTTTCGCTCCTATCATTACTTCCCCTATATCGCTGTGTTTTCTCGCACCTCTGATACATTCTCCTGTATTGCCATGTTTTCGTGCACCTCATACAATTTCCCCTATATCGCTGTGTTCTCGCGCACCTCTCATACCTTCCCCTATATCACTGTTTTTTTGCGCATGTCCCATAGCGTCCCCTATATCGCTGTGTTTTCTCGCACCTCTCATACCTTCCCTTATATCGCTGTGTTTATGCACACCTCTCATACCTTTCCCTATATCTCTCTGTTTTCAGGCACCTCTCATGGCTTCCCAATATCGCCGTGTATTCATGCACATCTCATACCGTCGCCTATATTGCTGTGTTTTCGCGCACCTCCCGTAGCTTCGCCTACATCGCTGTTTTCGCGCACATCCCATAGCTTCAACTTGATCGCTGTGTTATTGCTCACATCTCATAGATTACCCTATATCGCCGTGTTTTCGCGCACCTCGCATGTGTTCACCTATATCGCTATGTTTTTGCTCCTATCATTACTTCCCCTATATCGCTTTGTTTTCTCGCACCTCTGATACATTCTCCTGTATTGCCATGTTTTCGTGCACCTCATACATTTTCCCCTATATCGCTGTGTTCTCGCGCACCTCTCATACATTCCCCTGTATCGCCGTGGTTTCGCACACATCCCATAGGTTCCACTATATTGACCTGTTTTTGCGCACCTCTCATGTCTTCCCCTATATAACGGTGTTTTTGTGCACCTCCCATAGCATCCCCTATATCGCTGTGCCTTCGTGCACCTCTCATACGTTCCCCTATATCGCCCTGTTTCGTGCATCTCCTATACCTTCCCTTATATCACTGCGTTTTCGTGCACCTTTCATACCTTCCCCTATATCGCTGTGTTTTCGCACACCTCTCATAACTTCTCCTATATCGCTGTGCTTTTGTGCACCTCTCATACCTTCCCTAATATCACTGCGTTTTCATGCACATCTCATCACGTCCACTATATCGCTGTGTATTCATGCACCTCCCATAGCATCCCCTATATCGCTGTGCCTTTAGCACCTCTCATAGCTTCCCCTATATCGCTGTCTTTTCGCGCACATCCCATAGATTCACCTTTATCGCTGTGTTATTGCTCACCTCTCATAGCTTCCCCTGTATCGCCATGTTTTTGCGCACCTCTCATGTCTTCACCTAGATCGCTATGTATTCCATCCTCTCAATACTTCCCCTATACCGCTGTGTTTTCTCGCACATCTGATACATTCTCCGGTATCGCCGTGTTTTCGCACACCTGTCATAATTTCCCCTATATTGCCCTGTTTTCGCGCACCTCTCATGTATTCCACTAATTAGCTGTATTTTCTGGCACCTCTGATGCATTCCCCTGTAACGCCAAGTTTTCGCGCACCTCTCATACTTTCCCCTATATCGCCGTATTTACGCGCACCTCTCATACCCCCCTATATCGCCATGTTTTTATGCACATCTCATACCGTCTTCTATATCGCTGTGTTTTCGCACACCTCCCATAGCATCCCTATATCGCTGTGCCTTCGTGAACCTCTCATACCTTCCCCTATATCGCTGTGTTTTCACGCACCTCTCTTAACTTCTCCTATATCGCTGTGTTTTTGTGCACCTCTCATGGCTTGCCCAATATCGCCGTGTTTTCATGCACATCTCTTAACATCCCCTATGTTGCTGTGTATTCGTGCACCTCCCATAGAGTACCCTATATCGCTGTGTTCTCGCACACCTCTCATACCTTCCCCACATCGCCCTGTTTTCGCGCACATTCCATAGCTTCCACTATATTGCCCTGTTTTCGCGCACCTCTCATGTCTTCCCCTACATCGCTGTTTTTTCTCGCACATCTGATGCATTCCCATGTAATGCCAAGTTTTCGCGCACCTCTCATACTTTCCCCTATATCACCGTGTTTTCGCGTACCTCTCATAGCTTCCCCTATACACCGTGTTTTCATGCACATCTCATGCCGTCACCTATAACACTGTATTTTGGCGCACCTCCCATTGCTTCTCCTATATCGCTGTGCCTTCGTGCACCTCTCATACCTTCCCCTATATCGCCCTGTTTTCGCACTCCTCCTATAATTTCCCCTATATCGCTGTGTTTTCACGCACCTCTCATGGCTTCCCCAATATCGCCGTGTATTCGCGCTCGTCTCATACTGTCCCCTATATCGCTGTGTTTTCGTGCACCTCTTATAATTTCCCCATATCGCCGTGTTCTCGCAGACCTCTCATACCTTCCCCTAAATCACTGTGTTTTTGCACAAGTCCCATAGCGTTCCCTATATCGCTGTGTTTTCTCGCACCTCTGATGCATTCCCCTGTATCTCCGTGTTGTCGCGCACATCCCATAGCTTCCACTATATTGCCCTGTTTCCGCGCACCTCTCATGTCTTCCCCTACATCGCTGTGTTTTCTCGCACTTCTGATGCATTCCCATGTAACGCCAAGTTTTCGCGCACCTCTCATATTTTCCCCTATATCACCGTGTTTTCGCGTACCTCTCATAGCTTCCCCTATACACCGTGTTTTCATACACATCTCATACCGTCACCTATATCACTGTATTTTCGCGCACTTCCCATTGCTTCCCCTATATCGCTGTGCCTTCGTGCACCTCTCATACCTTCCCCTATATCGCCCTGTTTTCGCACTCCTCCTATAATTTCCCCTATATCACTGTGTTTTCACGCACCTCTCATGTCTTCACCTATATCGCTATGTTTTTGCTCCTGTTATTACTTCCCTTATATCGCTGTGTTTTCTCACAGCTCTGATACATTCCGCTGTATCGCCGTGTTGTCACGCACCTCTCATAATTTCCCCGACATCGCTGTATTCTCGCACACCTCTCATACCTTCCCCTATATCGCCCTGTTTTCACACACCTCCCATTCCTTCCCCTGTATCGCTGTGTTTTAGTGCACATCTCATACCTTCCCCTATATTGCGCTGTTTTCGCGCAGCTCCCATACCTTCCCCGATATCGCTGTGTTTTCGTGCACCTCTCATACCTTGCCCTATATCACTGTCTTTTCGCGCACCTCTCATACCTTCCCCTATATTGCCCTGTTTTCGCGCACCTCTCATGCCTTCCCCAATGTCGCTCTGATTTCGATCCTCTCATAATGTCCCCTATATCGCTGTGTTTTCTTGCACCTCTGATGCATTCCTCTGTATCGCCGTGTTTTTGCGCACCTCTCATACTTTTCCCTATATAGCCGTGTTTTTGCGCATCTCTCAATGCATCCCCGATATCGCCGTGTTTCATGCATATTTCATACATTCCCCTATATCGCTGTGTTTTCGCGCACCTCCCATATCTTCCGCTACATCGCTGTGTTTTCGCGCACCTCGCATGCCTTCACCTATATCGCTGTCTATTCGCTCCCTGATATAGCTTCACCTTTATCGCTGTGTTTTTGCGCACCTCTCATAGCTTCCACTATATCGCTGTGTTTTCGCGCACATCTCATGTCTTCCCCTATATCGCTGTGTTTTCGCTGCTCTCATAACTTCCCCTATATCACTGTGTTATCTCGCACCTCTGATGCATTCCCCTGTATTGTGATGTTTTCGCGCACCTGTCATACCTTCCCCAATATCGCCCTGTTTTCGCGCACCTCACATACCTTCCCCTATATCGCTGTGTTTTTGTGCACCTCTCATACATTCCCCATATCACTGTGCTTTCACGCGCCTCTCATAACTTCCACTATATCGCTGTGTTTTTGCACACCTCTCATACCCCCCTATATCGCCATATCACCTTCCCCTATAATGCTGTGATTTCGCGCACCTCTCATACCGTCTTCTATATCGCTGTGTTTTTGCGCACCTCCTATAGCATCCCCTTTCTCGCTGTGCCTTCGTGAACCTCTCATACCTTCCCCTATATCGCTGTGTTGTCACGCACCTCTCTTAACTTCTCCTATATCGCTGTGTTTTTGCACACCTCTCATACCTTCCCCTATGTCACTGTGTTTTCACGCACCTCTCATGGCTTCCCCAATATCGCCGTGTACTCATGCACATCTCATACCGTCCCCTATATCGCTGTGTTTTGGCGCACATCCCATAGCTTCACCTACATCGCTGTTTTCGCGCACATCCCATAGCTTCACCTTGATCGCTGTGTTATTGCTCACCTCTCATGGCTTACCCTATATCAACGTGTTTTTGCGCACCTCGCATGTCTTCACCTATATCGCTATGATTTCGCTCGTTTCATTAATTCCCCTATATCGCTGTGTTTTCTCGCACCTCTGATGCATTCTCCTGTATTGCCATGTTTTCGTGCACCTCTTACAATTTCCCCTATATCGCCGTGTTCTCGCACACCTCTCATACCTTCCCCTATATCATTGTTTTTTTGCGCATGTCCCATAGCGTCCCCTATATCGCTGTGTTTTCTCGCACCTCTGATACATTCCCCTAAATCGCCGTGGTTTCGCGCACATCCCATAGGTTCCACTATATTGCCCTGTTTTTGCGCACCTCTCATGTCTTCCCCTATATCACGATGTTTTCGCGAACCTCTCATAGCATCCCCTATATCGCTGTGCCTTCGCACACATCTCATAACGTCCCCTATATCGCTGTGTATTCGCGCACATCCCATAGCATCCCTTATATTGCTGTGCCTTCGCGCACCTCTCATACCTTCCCCTATATCGCCCCGTTTTCATGCACCTCTCATACCTCCACCTGTATCGCTGTGTTTTAACACACCTCTCATAACTTCTCCTATATCGCTGTGTTTTCACACACCTCTCATAACTTCCCTAATATCATTGCGTTTTCATGCACATCTCATCACGTCCCCTATATCGCTGTGTTTTCGTGCACCTCTCTTACCTCCCCCTATATCGCTGTGCTTGCGGACCTCTCATACCTTCCGCTATATCGCTGTCTTTTTGCGCACATCCCATAGATTCATCTTTATCGCTGTGTTATTGCTCACCTCTCATAGCTTCCCTATATCGTCATGTTGTCATGCACATCTCATAACGTCCTCTATATCGCTGTATATTCGCGCACCTCCCATAGCTTCCCTTATATCACTGTGCTTTCGCGCACCTCTCATACCTTCCCAAATATCGCCCTGTTTTCGCGCATCTCCCATTCCTTCACCTATATCACTGTTTTCATGCACCTCTCATGCATTTCCGTAGACCGCTGTGTTTTTGCACACCTCTCATACCTTCCCCAATATCACGTGTTTTCACGCACCTCTCATTACCTCCCCTCTATCGCCCTGTTTTCGCGCTCCTCTCAGACCTTCCCCAATATCACTGTGTTTTCACGCAGCTCTCATACCTTCCCCTATATCGCTGTGTTTTCTCACACCTCTCATGGCTTCCCGACAATCGCCGTGTATTCATGCACATCTCATACCTTCCCCTATATTGCTGTGCTTTCGCGCACCTCCCTTAGCTTTGCCTACATCGCTGTTTTCGCGCACCTCTCATACCTTCCCCTATATCGATGTATTTTTGCGCACATCTCATACCTTTCCCTATATTGATGTGTTTTCATGCACATCTCATAACGTCCCCTATATACCTCTGTATTTGCGCACCTCCCATACCATCCCCTATATCGCTGTGTTTTCACGCACCTCTCATAACTTCTCCTATATCACTGTATTTTTGTGCAGCTCTTCTACCTTCCCCTATATTGCCGTGTTTTCATGCACATCTCATAACGTCCCCTATATCGCTGTGTATTCGCGCACATCCCATAGCATCCCTTATATTGCTGTGCCTTCGCGCACCTCTCATACCTTCCCCTATATCGCCCCGTTTTCATGCACCTCTCATACCTCCACCTGTATCGCTGTGTTTTCACACACCTCTCATAACTTCTCCTATATCGCTGTGTTTTTGTGCACCTCTCATACCTTCCCTAATATCATTGCGTTTTCATGCACATCTCATCACGTCCCCTATATCGCTGTGTATTCGTGCACCTCTCTTACCTCCCCCTATATTGCTGTGCCTTGTGCAGCTCTCATAGCTTCCCCTATATCGCTGTCTTTTCGTGCACATCCCATAGATTCACCTTTATCGCTGTGTTATTGCTCACCTCTCATAGCTTCCCCTGTATCGCCGAGTTTTTGCACACCTCTCACGTCTTCACCAAGATCGCTATGTTTTCGCTCCTCTCAATACATCTCCTATATCGCTGTGTTTTCTCGCAGAATTGATACATTCTCCCGTATCGCTGAGTTTTCGCACACCTCTCATTATTTCCCCTATATCGCCGTGCTCTCGCGCACTTCTCATACCTTCCCTTATATCGCCCTGTTTACGTGCACATCCCATACCTTCCACTATATTGCCCTGTTTTCGTGCACCTCTCATGGCTTCCACTACATCGCTGTGTTTTCTGACACCTCTGATGTTTTCCCCTGTAACGCCAAGTTTTCGCGCACTTCTCATACTTTCCCCTATATCGCCGTGTTTACGCGCACCTCTCATACCTCCCCCTATATCGCCATGTTTTTATGCACATCTCATACCGTCTCCTATATCGCTGTGCCTTCGTGCACCTCTCATACCTTCCCCTATATCGCCCTGTATTCGTGCACCTCCTATACCTTCCCTTATATCACTGCGTTTTCGTGCACCTCTCATACATTCTCGTATATCGCTGTGTTTTTGCACACCGCTCATACCTTCCCCAATATCACCGTGTTTTCATGCACATCTCATAACGTCCCCAATGTCGCTGGGTTTTCAGACACCACTCATAACTTCCCCTACATCGCCTTGTTTTCGCGCTCCTCTCATACCTTCACCTATATCACTATGTTTTCACGCAGCTCTCATACCTTCCCCTATATCGATGTATTTTTGCGCACATCTCATACCTTCCCCTATATCGCTGTGCTTTCGCGCACCTCCCATAGCTTCGCCTACATCGCTGTTTTCGCGCACATCCCATAGCTTCACCTTGATCGCTGTGGTATTGCTCACCTCTCATAGCTTACCCTATTTCGCCGTGTTTTCATGCACCTCGCATGTCTTCACCTATATCGCTATGTTTTTGCTCCTATCATTACTTCCCCTATATCGCTGTGTTTTCTTGCACCTGTGATGCATTCTCCTGTATTGCCATGTTTTCGCGCACCTCTTACAATTTCCCCTATATCGTCGTGTTCTCGCACACCTCTCATACATTCCCTTATATCACTGTTGTTTTGCGCAGCTCCCATAGCGTCCCCTATACCGCTGTGTTTTCTGGCACCTCTGATACATTCCCCTGTATCGCCGTGGTTTCGCGCACATCCCATAGGTTCCACTATATTGCCCTGTTTCTGCGCAGCTCTCATGTCTTCCCCTCTATTGCTGTGCCTTCGTGCAACTCTCATTACTTCCCCTATATCGCCCTGTTTTCGCGCACCTCCCATACCTTCCCCAATATCGCTGTGTTTTCGTGCACCTCTCATACCATCCCTCATATCGTTATGTTTTCACGCACCTCTCATAAATTCTCCTATATCGCTGTATTTTTACGCAGTTCTTATACCTTCCCCTATATTGCCATGTTTTCATGCACATCTCATAACGTCCCCTATATCGCTGTGTATTCGCGCACCTCCCATATCATCCCTTATATTACTGTGCCTTCGCGCACATCTCATACCTTCCCCTATGTCGCCCTGTTTTCGCACACCTCCCATACTGTCCCCTATATCGCTGTATTTTCACACACCTCTCATGGCTTCCCCAATATCGCAGTGTTTTCATGCACATCTCATAACGTCCCCTATATCGCTGTGTATTCGCGCACCTCCCATAGCATTGCTATATTGCTGTGCCTTCGCGCACCTCTCATACCTTCCCCTATATCGCCCTGTTTTCGCGCACCTTCCATACCTCCCCCTATATCGCTGTGTTTTCATGCACCTCTCATAATTTCTCCTTATCGCCGTATTTTTGCGCACCTCTCATGCCCTCCCCAATATCGCCGTGTTTTCATGCACATCTCTTAACGTCCCATATATCGCTGTGTATACGTGCACCTGCCATAGCATCCCCTATATCGCTGTGCCTTCGCGCACCGCTCATACCTTCCCCTATATCGCCCTGTTTACCACGTTCCTCCCATGGCTTCGCCTACATCGCTGTGTTTTTGTGCACCTCTCATACCTTCCCCTATATCGCCCTGTTTTTGCGCACATCCCATAACTTCACCTTTATCACTGTGTTATTGCTTACCTCTCATAGCTTCCCCTATATCGCCGTGTTTTCGCGCACCTCTCATGTCTTCACCTATATCGCTGTGTTTCTGCACCCCTCATTACTTCCCCTATATTACTCTGTGTTCTCGCACTTCTGATACAGTTCCCTGTATCAACGTGTTTTCGCGCACCTCTCATAATTTCACCTATATCGCCCTGTTCTCGCACACCTCTCATATCTTCCCCTATATCACTGTTTTTTTGCGCATGTCCCATAGCGTCCCCTATATCGCTGTGTTTTCTCGCCCCTCTGATACATTCCCCTGTATCGTCGTGGTTTCGCGCACATCCCATTGGTTCCAGTATATTGCCCTGTTTTTGCGCACCTCTCATGTCTTCCCCTATATCACGGTGTTTTCGTGCACCTCTCATAGCATCCCCCATATCACTTTGCCTTCGCACACCTCTCATAACTTCCCCCATATCGCCCTGTTTTCGCGCACCTCCCATACCTTCCCCAATATCGCTGTGTTTTCGTGCACCTCTCATACCTTCCCTTATCTCGCTGTGTTTTCACGCACCTCTCATAACTTCTCCTATATCACTGTATTTTTGCGCAGCTCTTATACCTTCCCCTATATTGCCGTCTTTTCATGCACATCTCATAGCGTCCCCTATATCGCTGTGTATTCGCGCACTTCCCATAGCATCCCTTATATTGCTGTGGCTTTGCGCACATCTCATACCTTCCCCTATATCGCCCTGTTTTCGCGCACCTTCCATACCTTCCCCTATATCGCTGTGTTTTCATGCACCTCTCATACCTCCCCCTATATCGCTGTGTTTTCACCCACCTCTCATAATTTCTCCTATATCGCCGTATTTTTGCTCACCTCTCATGGCTTCCCCAATATCACCGCATTTTCATGCACATCTCTTAATGTCCCATATATCGCTGTGTATTCGCGCAACTGCCATAGCATCCCCTATATCGCTGCGCCTTCGCACACCTCTCATACCTTCCCCTATATCGCCCTGTTTCCCGTGCACCTCCCATGGCTTCACCTACATGGCTGCGTTTTTGCGCACCTCTCATACCTTCCCCTATATCGCTGTGTTTTCGCGCAACTCTCATTACTTCCCCTATATCGCTCTGTGTTCTCGCACTTCTGATACAGTTCCCTGTATCAACGTGTTTTCGCGCACCTCTCATAATTGCACCTATACCGCCGTGTTCTCACACACCTCTCATATCTTCCGCTATATCACTGTGTTTTCGCGCACATCCAATAGCGTCCCCTATATCGCTCTGTTTTCACGCACTTCTCATGTCTTCCCCTATATCACTGTGTTTTCGTGCATCTCCCATACCATCCCCTACATTGCTGTGTTTCGCACACGTATCATACCTTTCCCTATATCGCCCTGTTTTCGAGCAGCTCCCATACCTTCCCCTATATCGCTGTATCTTCGTGTACCTCTCATACGTCCCCTTATATCGCTGTGTTTTCACGCACCTCTCATAACTTCCCCTGTATTGCTGTATTTTTGTGCACCTCTCATAACTTCCCCTATATTGCCGTGTTTTTATGCACATCTCATAACGTCCCCTATATCGCTGTGTATTCGCGCACCACCCATCGCATCAACTATATCGCTGTGCCTTCGCGCACCTCTCATACCTTCCCCTATATCGCCCTGTTTTCACGCACATCCCATACCTTCCATTATATTGCCCTGTTTTCGCGCACCTCTCATGTCTTCCACTACATCGCTGTGTTTTCTGGCACCTCTGATGCATTCCCCTGTAATACCAAGTTTTCGCGCACCTCTCATACTTTCCCCTATATCGCCGTGTTTACGCGCACCTCTCATACCTGCCCCTATATCGCCATGTTTTTATGCACATTTCATACCGTCTCCTATATCGCTGTGTTTTTGCGCACCTCCCATAGCATCCCCTATATCGCTGTGCCTTCGTGCACCTCTCATACCTTCCCCTATATCGCCCTGTTTTCGCGGACCTCCTATACCTTCCCTTATATCACTGCGTTTTCGTGCACCTTTCATACCTTCCCCTATATCGCTGTGTTTTTGTGCACCTCTCATACCTTCCCTAATATCACTGCGTTTTCATGCACATCTCATCACGTCCACTATATCGCTGTGTACTCACGCACCTCCCATAGTACCACCTATATCACTGTGCCTTGCGAGCCTCTCATAGCTTCCCCTATATCGCTGTCTTTTCGCGCACATCCCATAGATTCACCTTTATCGCTGTGTTATTGCTCACCTCTCATATCTTTCCCTGTATCGCCGTGTTTTTGTTCACCTCTCATGTCTTCACCTAGATCGCTATGTATTCGATCCTCTCAATACTTCCTCTATATCTCTGTGTTTTCGAGCACATCTGATACATTCTCCCGTATCGCCGTGTTTTCGCACACCTCTCATAATTTCCCCTATTTCGCCGTGGTCTCGCACACCTCTCATAACTTCCCCTATGTTTTCCCCTGTGTTTTCGCGCACGTCCCATTGCGTCCCCTATATCGCTCTGTTTTCGCGCACCTCTCATAGCTTCCCCTATATCGCCCTGTTTTCATGCACATCCCATAGCTTCCACTATATTGCCCTGTTTTCGCGCACCTCTCATGTATTCCACTACATCGCTGTGTTTTCTGGCATCTCTGATGCATTCCCCTTTAATGCCAAGTTTTCACGCACCTCTCATACCTTCCCCTATATCGCCGTGTTTACACACACCTCTCATACCTCCCCGTATATCGCCATGTTTTTATGCACATCTCATACCGTCCCCTATATCGCTGTTTTTTGGCGCACCTCCCATAGTTCACCTACATCGCTGTTTTCGCGCACATCCCGTTGCTTCACTGTGATATTGCACAACTCTCATAGCTTACCCTATATCGCCGTGTTTTCGCGCACCTCGCATGTCTTCACCTATATCGCTATTTTCGCTCCTATCATTAATTCCCCTATATCGCTGTGTTTTCTCGCACCTCTGATACATTCCCCTGTATTGCCGTGGTTTCACGCACATCTCATAGGTTCCACTATATTGCCCTGCTTTTGTGCACCTCTCACGTCTTCCCCTATATCACGGTGTTTTCGTGCACCTCTCATAGCATCCCCTATATCGCTGTGCCTTCGCGCACCTCTCATAACTTCCTTACATCGCCCTGTTTTCGCGCACCTCCCATACCTTCCCCAATATCACTGTGTTTTCATGCACCTCTCATACCTCCGCCTATATCGCTGTGTTTTCACACACCTTTCATTACTTCTCCTATATCGCTGTGTTTTTGTGCACCTCTCATATCTTCCCCAATATATCTGCATTTTCATGCACATCTCATCACGTCCCCTATATCGCTGTGTTTTTCTGCACCTCTCATACCTTCCCTTATATCGTTATGTTTTCACGCACCTCTCATAAATTCTCATATATCGCTGTATTTTTGCGCAGCTCTTATACCGTCCCCTATATTGCCATGTTTTCATGCACATCTCATAACGTCCCCTATATCGCTGTGTATTCGCGCACCTCCCATAACATCCCTTATATTGCTGTGCCTTCGCGCACATCTCATACCTTCCCCTATGTCGCCCTGTTTTCGCACACCTCCCATACCGTCCCCTATATCGCTGTATTTTCGCACACCTCTCATGGCTTCCCCAATATTGCCGTGTTTTCATGCACATCTCATAACTTCCCCTATTTCGCTGTGTATTCGCGCACCTCCCATAGCATCCCTTATATTGCAGTGCCTTCGCGCACCTCTCATACCTTCCCCTATATCGCCCTGTTTTCGCGCACCTTCCATACCTCCCCCTATATCGCTGTGTTTTCACGCACCTCTCATAATTTCTCCTTATCGCCGTATTTTTGTGCATCTCTCATGGCTTCCCCAGTATCGCCGTTTTTTCATGCCCATCTCTTAACGTCCCATATATCGCTGTGTATTCGCGCACCTGCCATAGCATCCCCTATATCGCTGTGCCTTAGCGCACCTCTCATACCTTCCCCTATATCGTCCTGCTATTGCACACCTCCCATAGCATCCCCTATATCGCTGTGCCTTCGTGCACCACTCATACCTGCCCCTATATCGCCCTGTTTACCACGCACCTCCCATGGCTTCGCCTACATCGCTGTGTTTTTGTGCACCTCTCATACCTTCCCCTATATCGCCCTGTTTTTGCGCACATCCCATAACTTCACCTTTATCACTGTGTTATTGCTTACCTCTCATAGCTTCCCCTATATCGCCGTGTTTTCGCGCACATCTCATGTCTTCACCTATATCGCTGTGTTTCTGCACCTCTCATTACTTCCCCTATATCACTCTGTGTTCTCGCACTTCTGATACAGTTCCCTGTATCAACGTGTTTTCGCACACCTCTCATAATTTCACCTATATCGCCCTGTTCTCGCACACCTCTCATATCTTCCCCTATATCACTGTTTTTTTGCACATGACCCATAGCGTCCCCTATATCGCTGTGTTTTCTCGCCCCTCTGATACATTCCCCTGTATCGTTGTGGTTTCGCGCACATCCCATAGCTTCCAGTATATTGCCCTGTTTTTGCGCACCTCTCATGTCTTCCCCTATATCACGGTGTTTTCGCGCACCTCTCATAGCATCCCCTATATCGCTGTGCCTTCGCACACCTCTCATAACTTCCCCTATATCGCCCTGTTTTCGCTCACCTCCCATACCTTCCCCAATATCGCTGTGTTTTCGTGCACCTCTCATACCTTCCCTTATCTCGCTGTGTTTTCACGCACCTCTCATAACTTCTCCTATATCACTGTATTTTTGTGCAGCTCTTATACCTTCCCCTATATTGCCGTCTTTTCATGCACATCTCATAGAGTCCCCTATATCACTGTGTATTCGCGCACTTCCCATAGCATCCCTTATATTGCTGTGCCTTCGCGCACCTCTCATACCTCCCCCTATATCGCCGTGTTTTCACGCACCTCTCATAATTTTTCCTATATCGCCGTATTTTTGCTCACCTCTCATGGCTTCCCCAATATCGCCGCATTTTCATGCACATCTCTTAACGTCCCATATATCGCTGTGTATTTGCGCAACTGCCATAGCATCCCCTATATCGCTGCGCCTTCGCGCACCTCTCATACCTTCCCCTATATTGCCCTGTTTTCGCGCACCTCTCATGTCTTCCACTACATCGCTGTGTTTTCTGGCACCTCTGATGCATTCCCCTGTAACACCAAGTTTTCGTGCACCTCTCATAATTTCACCTATATCACCGTGTTCTCGCACACCTCTCATATCTTCCCCTATATCACTGTGTTTTCGCGCACATCCAATAGTGTCCCCTATATCGCTCTGTTTTCACGCTCCTCTCATGTCTTCCCCTATATCACTGTGTTTTCGTGCATCTCCCATACCGTCCCCTATATTGCTGTGTTTCGCACACGTATCATACCTTTCCCTATATCGCCCTGTTTCGAGCAGCTCCCATACATTCCCCTATATCGCTGTGTCTTCATGTACCTCTCATACGTCCCCTTATATCACTGTGTTTTCACGCACCTCTCATAACTTCCCCTGTATTGCTGTATTTTTGCGCACCTCTCATAACTTCCCCTATATTGCCGTGTTTTTATGCACATCTGATAACGTCCCCTATATCGCTGTGTATTCGCGCACCTCCCATAGCATCCCCTATATCGCTGTGCCTTCGCGCACCTCTCATACCTTCCCCTATATTGCCCTGTTTTCGCGCACCTCTCATGTCTTCCACTACATCGCTGTGTTTTCTGGCACCTCTGATGCATTCCCCTGTAACACCAAGTTTTCGTGCAACTCTCATACTTTCCCCTATATCGCCGTGTTTACGCGCACCTCTCATACCTGACCCTATATCGCCATGTTTTTATGCACATCTCATACCGTCTCCTATATCGCTGTGTTTTTGCGCACCTCCCATAGCATCCCCTATATCGCTGTGCCTTCGTGCACCTCTCATACCTTCCTCTATATCGCCCTGTTTTCGCGCACCTCCTATACCTTCCCTTATATCACTACGTTTTCGTGCACCTCTCATACCTTCCCTTATATCGTTATGTTTTCACACACCCCTCTTAAATTCTCCTATATCGCTGTATTTTTGCGCAGTTCTTATACCTTCCCCTATATTGCCGTGTTTTCATCCACATCTCATAACGTCCCCTATATCGCTGTGTATTCGCGCACCTCCCATAGCATCCCTTATATTGCTGTGCCTTCGTGCACATCTCATACCTTCCCGTATGTCGCCCTGCTTTCGCACACCTCCCATACCGTCCCCTATATCGCTGTATTTTCGCACACCTCTCATGGCTTCCCCAATATCACTATGTTTTCACGCAGCTCTCATACCTTCCCCTATATCGATGTATTTTTGCGCACATCTCATACCTTCCCATATATCGCTGTACTTTCGCGCACCTCCCATAGCTTCGCCTACATCGCTGTTTTCGCTCACATCTCTTAGCTTCACCTTGATCGCTGTGTTATTGCTCACCTCTCATGGCTTACCCTATATCGCCGTGTTTTCACGCACCTCGCATGTCTTCACCTATATCGCTATGTTTTCGCTCCTATCATTACTTCCCCTTTTTCGCTGTGTTTTCTTGCACCTCTGATGCATTCTCCTGTATTGCCATGTTTTCGCGCACCTCTTACAATTTCCCCTATATTGTCGTGTTCTCGCACACCTCTCATACCTTCCCTTATATCACTGTTGTTTTGCGCATGTCCCATAGCGTCCCCTATATCGCTGTGTTTTCTGGCACCTCTGATACATTCCCCTGTATCGCCGTGGTTTCGCGCACATCCCACAGGTTCCACTATATAGCCCTGTTTCTGCGCAGCTCTCATGTCTTCCCCTCTATCGCTGTGCCTTCGCGCACCTCCCATACCTTCCCCAATATCGCTGTGTTTTCGTGCACCTCTCATACCTTCCCTCATGTCGTTATGTTTTCACGCACCTCTCATAAATTCTCCTATATCGTTGTATTTTTGCGCAGTTCTTATACCTTCCCCTATATTGCCATGTTTTCATGCACATCTCATAACGTCCCCTATATCGCTGTGTATTCGCGCACCTCCCATAACATCCCTTATATTACTGTGCCTTCGCGCACACCTCATACCTTCCCCTATGTCGCCCTGTTTTCGCACACCTCCCATACCGTCCCCTATATCGCTGTATTTTCGCACACCTCTCATGGCTTCCCCAATATCGCTGTGTTTTCATGCACATCTCATAACGTCCCCTATATCGCTGTGTATTCGCGCAACTCCCATAGCATCCCTTATATTGCTGTGCCTTCGCGCACCTCTCATACCTTCCCCTATATCGCCCTGTTTTCGCGCACCTTCCATACCTCCCCCTATATCGCTGTGTTTTCATGCACCTCTCATAATTTCTCCTTATCGCCGTATGTTTGCGCACCTCTCATGGCTTCCCCAATATCGCCGTGTTTTCATGCACATCCCTTAACGTCCCATATATCGCTGTGTATTCGTGCACCTGCCATAGCATCCCCTATATCGCTGTGCCTTCGCGCACCGCTCATACCTTCCCCTATATCGCCCTGTTTACCACGTTCCTCCCATGGCTTCGCCTACATCGCTGTGTTTTTGTGCACCTCTCATACTTTCCCCTATATCGCCCTGTTTTTGCGCACATCCCATAACTTCACCTTTATCACTGTGTTATTGCTTACCTCTCATAGCTTCCCCTATATCGCCGTGTTTTCGCGCACCTCTCATGTCTTCACCTATATCGCTGTGTTTCTGCACCTCTCATTAATTCCCCTATATTACTCTGTGTTCTCGCACTTCTGATACAGTTCCCTGTATCAACGTGTTTTCGCACACCTCTCATAATTTCACCTATATCGCCCTGTTCTCGCACACCTCTCATATCTTCCCCTATATCACTGTTTTTTTGCGCATGTCCCATAGCGTCCCCTATATCGCTGTGTTTTCTCGCCCCTCTGATACATTCCCCTGTATCGTCGTGGTTTCGTGCACATCCCATAGGTTCCAGTATATTGCCCTGTTTTTGCGGACCTCTCATGTCTTCCCCTATATCACGGTGTTTTCGCGCACCTCTCATAGCATCCCCTATATCACTGTGCCTTCGCACACCTCTCATAACTTCCCCTTTATCGCCCTGTTTTCGCGCACCTCCCATACCTTCCCCAATATCGCTGTGTTTTCGTGCACCTCTCATACCTTCCATTATCTCGGCTGTGTTTTCACGCACCTCTCATAACTTCTCCTATATCACTGTATTTTTGTGCAGCTCTTATACCTTCCCCTATATTGCCGTCTTTTCATGCACATCTCATAGCGTCCCCTATATCGCTGTGTATTCGCGCACTTCCCATAGCATCCCTTATACTGCTGTGGCTTCGCGCACATCTCATACCTTCCCCTATATCGCCCTGTTTTCGCGCACCTTCCGTACCTTCCCCTATATCGCTGTGTTTTCATGCACCTCTCATACCTCCCCCTATATCGCTGTGTTTTCACGCACCTCTCATAATTTCTCCTATATCGCCGTATTTTTGCTCACCTCTCATGGCTTCCCCAATATCACCGCATTTTCATGCACATTTCTTAATGTCCCATATATCGCTGTGTATTCGCGCAACTGCCATAGCATCCCCTATATCGCTGCGCCTTCGCACACCTCTCATACCTTCCCCTATATCGCCTGTTTCCCGTGCACCTCCCATGGCTTCGCCTACATGCTGCGTTTTTGAGCACCTCTAATACCTTCCCCTATATCGCTGTGTTTTCGCGCAACTCTCATTACTTCCCCTATATCGCTCTGTGTTCTCGCACTTCTGTTACAGTTCCCTGTATCAACGTGTTTTCGCGCACCTCTCATAATTGCACCTATATCGCCGTGTTCTCACACACCTCTCATATTTTCCGCTATATCACTGTGTTTTCGTGCATCTTCCATACCAGCCCCTACATTGCTGTGTTTCGCACACGTATCATACCTTTCCCTATATCGCCCTGTTTTCGAGCAGCTCCCATACCTTCCCCTATATTGCTGTGTCTTCGTGTACCTCTCATACGTCCCCTTATATCGCTGTGTTTCATGTACCTCTCATAACTTCCCCTGTATTGCTGTATTTTTGCGCACCTCTCATACCTTCCCCTATATCGATGTATTTTTGCGCACATCTCATACCTTCCCATATATCACTGTGCTTTCGCGCACCTCCCATAGCTTCGCCTACATCGCTGTTTTCGCTCACATCCCTTAGCTTCACCTTGATCGCTGTGTTATTGCTCACCTCTCATGGCTTACCCTATATCGCCGTGTTTTCACGCACCTCGCATGTCTTCACCTATATCGCTATGTTTTCGCTCCTATCATTACTTCCCCTTTTTCGCTGTGTTTTCTTGCACCTCTGATGCATTCTCCTGTATTGCCATGTTTTCGCGCACCTCTTACAATTTCCCCTATATTGTCGTGTTCTCGCACACCTCTCATACCTTCCCTTATATCACTGTTGTTTTGCGCATGTCCCATAGCGTCCCCTATATCGCTGTGTTTTCTGGCACCTCTGATACATTCCCCTGTATCGCCGTGGTTTCGCGCACATCCCACAGGTTCCACTATATAGCCCTGTTTCTGCGCAGCTCTCATGTCTTCCCCTCTATCGCTGTGCCTTCGCGCAAATCCCATACCTTCCCCAATATCGCTGTGTTTTCGTGCACCTCTCATACCTTCCCTCATGTCGTTATGTTTTCACGCACCTCTCATAAATTCTCCTATATCGTTGTATTTTTGCACAGTTCTTATACCTTCCCCTATATTGCCATGTTTTCATGCACATCTCATAACGTCCCCTATATCGCTGTGTATTCGCGCACCTCCCATAACATCCCTTATATTACTGTGCCTTCGCGCACACCTCATACCTTCCCCTATGTCGCCCTGTTTTCGCACACCTCCCATACCGTCCCCTATATCGCTGTATTTTCGCACACCTCTCATGGCTTCCCCAATATCGCTGTGTTTTCATGCACATCTCATAACGTCCCCTATATCGCTGTGTATTCGCGCAACTCCCATAGCATCCCTTATATTGCTGTGCCTTCGCGCACCTCTCATACCTTCCCCTATATCGCCCTGTTTTCGCGCACCTTCCATACCTCCCCCTATATCGCTGTGTTTTCATGCACCTCTCATAATTTCTCCTTATCGCCGTATATTTGCGCACCTCTCATGGCTTCCCCAATATCGCCGTGTTTTCATGCACATCTCTTAACGTCCCATATATCGCTGTGTATTCGTGCACCTGCCATAGCATCCCCTATATCGCTGTGCCTTCGCGCACCGCTCATACCTTCCCCTATATCGCCCTGTTTACCACGTTCCTCCCATGGCTTCGCCTACATCGCTGTGTTTTTGTGCACCTCTCATACTTTCCCCTATATCGCCCTGTTTTTGCGCACATCCCATAACTTCACCTTTATCACTGTGTTATTGCTTACCTCTCATAGCTTCCCCTATATCGCCGTGTTTTCGCGCACCTCTCATGTCTTCACCTATATCGCTGTGTTTCTGCACCTCTCATTAATTCCCCTATATTACTCTGTGTTCTCGCACTTCTGATACAGTTCCCTGTATCAACGTGTTTTCGCACACCTCTCATAATTTCACCTATATCGCCCTGTTCTCGCACACCTCTCATATCTTCCCCTATATCACTGTTTTTTTGCGCATGTCCCATAGCGTCCCCTATATCGCTGTGTTTTCTCGCCCCTCTGATACATTCCCCTGTATCGTCGTGGTTTCGTGCACATCCCATAGGTTCCAGTATATTGCCCTGTTTTTGCGGACCTCTCATGTCTTCCCCTATATCACGGTGTTTTCGCGCACCTCTCATAGCATCCCCTATATCACTGTGCCTTCGCACACCTCTCATAACTTCCCCTTTATCGCCCTGTTTTCGCGCACCTCCCATACCTTCCCCATATCGCTGTGTTTTCGTGCACCTCTCATACCTTCCATTATCTCGCTGTGTTTTCACGCACCTCTCATAACTTCTCCTATATCACTGTATTTTTGTGCAGCTCTTATACCTTCCCCTATATTGCCGTCTTTTCATGCACATCTCATAGCGTCCCCTATATCGCTGTGTATTCGCGCACTTCCCATAGCATCCCTTATACTGCTGTGGCTTCGCGCACATCTCATACCTTCCCCTATATCGCCCTGTTTTCGCGCACCTTCCGTACCTTCCCCTATATCGCTGTGTTTTCATGCACCTCTCATACCTCCCCCTATATCGCTGTGTTTTCACGCACCTCTCATAATTTCTCCTATATCGCCGTATTTTTGCTCACCTCTCATGGCTTCCCCAATATCACCGCATTTTCATGCACATTTCTTAATGTCCCATATATCGCTGTGTATTCGCGCAACTGCCATAGCATCCCCTATATCGCTGCGCCTTCGCACACCTCTCATACCTTCCCCTATATCGCCCTGTTTCCCGTGCACCTCCCATGGCTTCGCCTACATGGCTGCGTTTTTGAGCACCTCTAATACCTTCCCCTATATCGCTGTGTTTTCGCGCAACTCTCATTACTTCCCCTATATCGCTCTGTGTTCTCGCACTTCTGTTACAGTTCCCTGTATCAATGTGTTTTCGCGCACCTCTCATAATTGCACCTATATCGCCGTGTTCTCACACACCTCTCATATTTTCCGCTATATCACTGTGTTTTCGTGCATCTTCCATACCAGCCCCTACATTGCTGTGTTTCGCACACGTATCATACCTTTCCCTATATCGCCCTGTTTTCGAGCAGCTCCCATACCTTCCCCTATATTGCTGTGTCTTCGTGTACCTCTCATACGTCCCCTTATATCGCTGTGTTTTCATGTACCTCTCATAACTTCCCCTGTATTGCTGTATTTTTGCGCACCTCTCATAACTTCCCCTATATTGCCGTGTTTTTATGCACATCTCATAACGTCCCCTATATCGCTGTGTATTCGCGCACCTCCCATCGCATCCACTACATCGCTGTGCCTTTGCGCACCTCTCATACCTTCCCCTATATCGCCCTGTTTTCACGCACATCCCATACCTTCCATTATATTGCCCTGTTTTCGCGCACCTCTCATGTCTTCCACTACATCGCTGTGTTTTCTGGCACCTCTGATGCATTCCCCTGTAATACCAAGTTTTCGCGCATCTCTAATACTTTCCCCTATATCGCCGTGTTTACGCGCACCTCTCATACTGCCCCTATATCGCCATGTTTTTATGCACATCTCATACCGTCTCCTATATCGCTGTGTTTTCGCGCACCTCCCATAGCATCCCCTATATCGCTGTGCCTTCGTGCATCTCTCATACCTTCCCCTATATCGCCCTGTTTTCGCGGACCTCCTATACCTTCCTTTATATCACTGCGTTTTCGTGCACCTTTCATACCTTCCCCTATATCGCTGTGTTTTTGTGCACCTCTCATACCTTCACTAATATCACTGCGTTTTCATGCACATCTCATCACGTCCCCTATATTGCTGTATATTCACGCACCTCCCATAGCATCCCCTATATCGCTGTGCCTTGCGAACCTCTCATAGCTTCCCCTATATCGCTGTCTTTTCGCGCACATCCCATAGATTCACCTTTATCACTGTGTTATTGCTCACCTCTCATAGCTTCCCCTGTATCGCCGTGTTTTTGTTCACCTCTCATGTCTTCACCTAGATCGCTATGTATTCGATCCTCTCAATACTTCCCCTATATCTCTGTGTTTTCGAGCACATCTGATACATTCTCCCGTATCGCCGTGTTTTCGCACACCTCTCATAATTTCCCCTATTTCGCCATGTTTTCGCGCACCTTCCATACCTCCCCCTATATCACTGTGTTTTCACGCACCTCTCATAATTTCTCCTTATCGCCGTATTTTTGCGCAGTTCTTATACCTTCCCCTATATTGCCGTGTTTTCATCCACATCTCATACTTTCCCCTATATCGCTGTGTTTTCGCACACCTCTCATAACTTCTCCTATACCGCTGTGTTTTTGTGCACCTCTCATACCTTCCCGAATATCACTGCGTTTTCATGCACATCTCATCACGTCCACTATATCGCTGTGTATTCACGCACCTCCCATAGCATCCCCTATATAGCTGTGCCTTGCGAACCTGTCATAGCTTCCCCTATATCGCTGTCTTTTCGCGCACATCCCATAGCATCCCCTATATCACTGTGCCTTCGTACACCTCTCATACCTTCCCCTATATCGCCCTGTTTTCGCGGACCTCCTATACCTTCCCTTATATCACTGCGTTTTCGTGCTCCTTTCATACCTTCCCCTATATCGCTGTGTTTTTGTGCACCTCTGATACCTTCACTAATATCACTGCGTTTTCATGCACATCTCATCACGTCCACTATATCGCTGTGTATTCACGCACCTCCCATAGCATCCCCTATATCGCTGTGCCTTGCGCACCTCTCATAACTTCCCCTATATAGCTGACTTTTCGCGCACATCCCATAGATTCACCTTTATTGCTGTGTTATTGTTCACCTCTCACAGATTCCCCTGTATCGCTGTGTTTTTGCTCACTTCTCATAGCTTCCACTACATCGACATGTTTTCGTGCACCTCTCATGTCTTCACCTATATCGCTGTGTTTCTGCACCTCTCAGTACTTCCCCTATATCACTCTGTGTTCTCGCACTTCTGATACAGTTCCCTGTATCAACGTGTTTTCGCGCACCTCTCATAATTTCACCTATATCACCCTGTTCTCGCACACCTCTCATATCGTCCCCTATATCACTGTTTTTTTGCGCATGTCCCATAGCGTCCCCTATATCGCTGTGTTTTCTCGCCCCTCTGATACATTCCCCTGTATCGTCGTGGTTTCGCGCACATCCCATAGGTTCCAGTATATTGCCCTGTTTTTGCGCACCTCTCATGTCTTCCCCTATATCACGGTGTTTTCGCGCACCTCTCATAGCATCCCCTATATCGCTGTGCCTTCGCACACCTCTCATAACTTCCCCTATATCGCCCTGTTTTCGCTCACCTCCCATACCTTCCCCAATATCGCTGTGTTTTCGTGCACCTCTCATACCTTCCCTTATCTCGATGTGTTTTCACGCACCTCTCATAAATTCTCCTATATCGCTGTATTTTTGCGCAGTTCTTATACCTTCCCCTATATTGCCGTGTTTTCATCCACATCTCAGACCTTCCCCTATATCGCTGTGTTTTCGCACACCTCTCATAACTTCTCCTATATCGCTGTGTTTTTGTGCACCTCTCATACCTTCCCTAATATCACTGCGTTTTCATGCACATCTTATCACGTCCACTATATCGCTGTGTATTCACGCAGCTCCCATAGCATCCCCTATACCGCTGTGCCTTGCGAACCTCTCATAGCTTCCCCTATATCGCTGTCTTTTCGCGCACATCCCATAGATTCACCTTTATCGCTGTGTTATTGCTCACCTCTCATAGCTTCCCCTGTATCGCCGTGTTTTTGCTCACCTCTCATGTCTTCACCTAGATCGCTATGTATTCGATCCTCTCAATACTTCCCCTATATCTCTGTGTTTTCTCGTTCATCTGATACATTCTCCCCTATCGCCGTGTTTTTGCACACCTCTCATAATTTCCCCAATTTCGCCGTGTTCTCGCGCACCTCTCATAACTTCCCCTATTTTCCCCTGTTTTCGCGCACGTCACATTGCGTCCCCTATATCGCTGTGTTTTCGCGCACCTCTCATAGTTTCCTCTATATCGCCCTGTTTTCGTGCACCTCTCATGTATTCCACTACATAGCTGTGTTTTCTGGCACCTCTGATGCATTCCCCTGTAATGCCAAGTTTTTGCGCACCTCTCATACTTTCCCCTATATCGCCGTATTTACGCGCACCTCTCATACCTCCCCCTATATCGCCATGTTTTTATGCACATCTCATACCGTCTCCTATATCGTTGTGTTTTCGCGCACCTCCCATAGCATCCCCTATATCGCTGTGCCTTCATGAACCTCTCATACCTTCCCCTATATCGCTGTGTTTTCACGCACCTCTCTTAACTTCTCCTATATCGCTGTGTTTTTGCACACCTCTCATACCTTCCCCTATATCGCTGTGTGTTCAGACACCTCTTATGGCTTCCCCAATATCGCTGTGTTTTGGCGCACCTCCCATAGTTCACCTACATCGCTGTTTTCGCGCACATCCCTTAGCTTCACCTTGATCACTGTGCTATTGCTCACATCTCATAGCTTACCCTATATCGCCATGTTTTCGCGCACCTCGCATGTCTTCACCTATATCGCTATGTTTTCGCTCCTATCATTAATTCCCCTATATCGCTGTGTTTTCTCGCACCTCTGATACATTCTCCTATATTGCCATGTTTTTGCGCACCTCTTACAATTTCCCCTATATCGCCGCGTTCTCGCGCAGCTCTCATACCTTCCCCTATATCACTGTTTTTTTGCGCATGTCCCATAGCGTCCGCTATATTGCTGTGTTTTCTCGCACCTCTGATACATTCCCGTTATGCCGTGGTTTCGCGCACATCCCATAGGTTCCACTATATTGCCCTGTTTTTGTGCACCTCTCATGTCTTCCCCTATATCACGGTGTTTTCGCGCACCTCTCATAGCATCCCCTATATAGCTGTGCCTTCGCGCACCTCTCATACTTTCCCCTATATCGCCGTATTTACGCGCACCTCTCATGCCTCCCCCTATATCGCCATGTTTTTATGCACATCTCATACCGTCTCCTATATCGTTGTGTTTTCGCGCACCTCCCATAGCATCCCCTATATCGCTGTGCCTTCATGAACCTTTCATACCTTCCCCTATATCGTTGTGTTTTCACGCACCTCTCTTAACTTCTCCTATATCGCTGTGTTTTTGCACACCTCTCATACCTTCCCCTATATCGCTGTGTGTTCACGCACCTCTCATGGCTTCCCCAATATCGCCGTGTATTCATGCACATCTCATACTGTCCCCTATATCGCTGTGCCTATGCGCACCTCTCATAACTTCCCCTATAGCGCCCTGATTTCGCGCACCTCCAATACCTTTCCCAATATCGCTGTGTTTTCGTGCACCTCTCATACCTTCCCTTATATCGCTGTGTTTTCACGCACCTTTCATAACTTCTCCTATATCACTGTATTTTTGCGCAGCTCTTATATCTTCCCCTATATTGCAGTGTTTTCATGCACATCTCATAACGTCCCCTATATCGCTGTGTATTCGCGCACATCCCATAGCATCCCTTATTTTGCTGTGCTTTCGCGCACCTCTCATAACTTCCCCTATATCGCCCTGTTTTCGTGCACCTTCCATACCTTTCCCTATATCACTGTGTTTTCATGCAACTCTCATACCTCCCCCTTTTTCGCTGTGTTTTCACACACCTCTCATAACTTCCCCTATATCGCTGTGTTTTTGTGCACCTCTCATACCTTCCCTAATATCACTGCGTTTTCATGCACATCTCATCACGTCCCCTATATCGCTGTGTTTTTGGGCACCTCTCATACCTTCCCTAATATCACTGCGTTTTCATGCACATCTCATCACGTCCCCTATATTGCTGTGTTTTCGTGCACCTCTCATACCTCCCCCTATATCGCTGTGCCTTGCGGACCTCTCATACCTTCCCCTATATCGCTGTCTTTTCGCGCACATCCCATAGATTCACCTTTATCGCTGTGTTATTGCTCACCTCTCATAGCTTCCCCTATATCGCCGTGTTGTTATGCACATCTCATAACGTCCTCTATATCGCTGTATATTCGCGCACCTCCCATAGCTTCCATTATATCGCTGTGCTTTCGCGCACCTCTCATACCTTCCCAAATATCGCCCTGTTTTCACGCACCTCCCATTCCTTCACCTATATCGCTGCTTTCGTGCACCTCTCATGCATTCCCATATACCGCTGTGTTTTTGCACACCTCTCATACCTTCCCCAATATCACCGTGTTTTCACGCACCTCTCATAACCTCCCCTCTATCCCCCTGTTTTCGCGCTCCTCTCATACCTTCCCCTATATAACTGTGTTTTCACGCAGCTCTCATACCTTCCCCTATATCGCTGTGTTTTCGCACACCTCTCATGGCTTCCCGACTATCGCCGTGTATTCATGCACATCTCATGCCTTCCCCTATATCGCTGTGCTTTCGCGCACCTCCCATAGCTTCGCCTACATCGCTGTTTTCGCGCACCTCTCATACCTTCCCCTATATAGATGTATTTTTGCGCACATCTCATACATTTCCCTATATTGATGTGTTTTCATGCACATCTCATAACGTCCCCTATATCGCTCTGTATTTGCGCACCTCCCATACCATCCCCTATATCACTGTGCCTTCGCGCATCTCTCATGCATTCCCATATATCGCCCTGTTTTCGTGCACCTCCCATAACTTCCCCGATATCACTGTGTTTTCGTGCTCCTCTCATACATTCCCCTATATTGCTGTGTTTTCACGCACCTCTCTTAACTAATCCTATATCGCTGTGTTTTTGCACACCTCTCATACCTTCCCCTATATCGCCCTGTTTTCAGGCACCTCTCATGGCTTCCCCAATATCGCTGTGTATTCATGCACATCTCATACCGTCCCCTATATCGCTGTGTTTTGGCGCACCTCCCATAGATTCGCCTACATCGCTGTTTTCGCACACATCCCATAGTTTCACCTTGATCGCTGTGTTATTGCTCACCTCTCATAGCTTACCCTATATCGCCGTGTTTTCGCGCATCTCGCAAGTCTTCACGTATATCGCTATGTTTTCGCTCCAATCATACCTTCCCCTATATCGCTGTGTTTTCTCGCACCTCTGATACATTCTCCTGTATTGCCATGTTTTCGCGCACCTCTTACAATTTCCCCTAAATCGCCGTGTTCTCGCACACCTCTCATACCTTCCCCTGTATCACTGTTTTTTTGCGCATGTCCCATAGCGTCCCCTATATCGCTGTGTTTTCTCGCCCCTCTGATACATACCCCTGTATCGCCGTGGTTTCGCGCACATCCCATAGGTTCCACTATATTGGACTGTTTTTGCGCACCTCTCATGTCTTCCCCGATATCACGGTGTTTTCGCGCACCTCTCATAGCATCCCCTATACCGCTGTGCATTCGCGCATATCTCATAACTTCCCCTATATCGCCCTGTTTTCGCGCACCTCCCATACCTTCCCCAATATCGCTGTGTTTTCACGCACCACTCATAACTTCTCCTAATTCGCTGTATTTTTGCGCAGTTCTTATACCTTCCCCTATATTGCCGTGTTTTCATGCACATCTCATAACGTCCCCTATATCGCTGTGTATTCGCGCACCTCCCATAGCATCCCTTGTATTGCTGTGCCTTCGCGCACCTCTCATACCTTCCCCTATATCGCCCTGTTTTCGCGGACCTCCTATACCTTCCTTTATATCACTGCGTTTTCGTGCACCTTTCATACCTTCCCCTATATCGCTGTGTTTTTGTGCACCTCTCATACCTTCACTAATATCACTGCGTTTTCATGCACATCTCATCACGTCCCCTATATTGCTGTATATTCACGCACCTCCCATAGCATCCCCTATATCGCTGTGCCTTGCGAACCTCTCATAGCTTCCCCTATATCGCTGTCTTTTCGCGCACATCCCATAGATTCACCTTTATCACTGTGTTATTGCTCACCTCTCATAGCTTCCCCTGTATCGCCGTGTTTTTGTTCACCTCTCATGTCTTCACCTAGATCGCTATGTATTCGATCCTCTCAATACTTCCCCTATATCTCTGTGTTTTCGAGCACATCTGATACATTCTCCCGTATCGCCGTGTTTTCGCACACCTCTCATAATTTCCCCTATTTCGCCATGTTTTCGCGCACCTTCCATACCTCCCCCTATATCACTGTGTTTTCACGCACCTCTCATAATTTCTCCTTATCGCCGTATTTTTGCGCAGTTCTTATACCTTCCCCTATATTGCCGTGTTTTCATCCACATCTCATACTTTCCCCTATATCGCTGTGTTTTCGCACACCTCTCATAACTTCTCCTATACCGCTGTGTTTTTGTGCACCTCTCATACCTTCCCGAATATCACTGCGTTTTCATGCACATCTCATCACGTCCACTATATCGCTGTGTATTCACGCACCTCCCATAGCATCCCCTATATAGCTGTGCCTTGCGAACCTGTCATAGCTTCCCCTATATCGCTGTCTTTTCGCGCACATCCCATAGCATCCCCTATATCACTGTGCCTTCGTACACCTCTCATACCTTCCCCTATATCGCCCTGTTTTCGCGGACCTCCTATACCTTCCCTTATATCACTGCGTTTTCGTGCTCCTTTCATACCTTCCCCTATATCGCTGTGTTTTTGTGCACCTCTGATACCTTCACTAATATCACTGCGTTTTCATGCACATCTCATCACGTCCACTATATCGCTGTGTATTCACGCACCTCCCATAGCATCCCCTATATCGCTGTGCCTTGCGCACCTCTCATAACTTCCCCTATATAGCTGACTTTTCGCGCACATCCCATAGATTCACCTTTATTGCTGTGTTATTGTTCACCTCTCACAGATTCCCCTGTATCGCTGTGTTTTTGCTCACTTCTCATAGCTTCCACTACATCGACATGTTTTCGTGCACCTCTCATGTCTTCACCTATATCGCTGTGTTTCTGCACCTCTCAGTACTTCCCCTATATCACTCTGTGTTCTCGCACTTCTGATACAGTTCCCTGTATCAACGTGTTTTCGCGCACCTCTCATAATTTCACCTATATCACCCTGTTCTCGCACACCTCTCATATCGTCCCCTATATCACTGTTTTTTTGCGCATGTCCCATAGCGTCCCCTATATCGCTGTGTTTTCTCGCCCCTCTGATACATTCCCCTGTATCGTCGTGGTTTCGCGCACATCCCATAGGTTCCAGTATATTGCCCTGTTTTTGCGCACCTCTCATGTCTTCCCCTATATCACGGTGTTTTCGCGCACCTCTCATAGCATCCCCTATATCGCTGTGCCTTCGCACACCTCTCATAACTTCCCCTATATCGCCCTGTTTTCGCTCACCTCCCATACCTTCCCCAATATCGCTGTGTTTTCGTGCACCTCTCATACCTTCCCTTATCTCGATGTGTTTTCACGCACCTCTCATAAATTCTCCTATATCGCTGTATTTTTGCGCAGTTCTTATACCTTCCCCTATATTGCCGTGTTTTCATCCACATCTCAGACCTTCCCCTATATCGCTGTGTTTTCGCACACCTCTCATAACTTCTCCTATATCGCTGTGTTTTTGTGCACCTCTCATACCTTCCCTAATATCACTGCGTTTTCATGCACATCTTATCACGTCCACTATATCGCTGTGTATTCACGCAGCTCCCATAGCATCCCCTATACCGCTGTGCCTTGCGAACCTCTCATAGCTTCCCCTATATCGCTGTCTTTTCGCGCACATCCCATAGATTCACCTTTATCGCTGTGTTATTGCTCACCTCTCATAGCTTCCCCTGTATCGCCGTGTTTTTGCTCACCTCTCATGTCTTCACCTAGATCGCTATGTATTCGATCCTCTCAATACTTCCCCTATATCTCTGTGTTTTCTCGTTCATCTGATACATTCTCCCCTATCGCCGTGTTTTTGCACACCTCTCATAATTTCCCCAATTTCGCCGTGTTCTCGCGCACCTCTCATAACTTCCCCTATTTTCCCCTGTTTTCGCGCACGTCACATTGCGTCCCCTATATCGCTGTGTTTTCGCGCACCTCTCATAGTTTCCTCTATATCGCCCTGTTTTCGTGCACCTCTCATGTATTCCACTACATAGCTGTGTTTTCTGGCACCTCTGATGCATTCCCCTGTAATGCCAAGTTTTCGCGCACCTCTCATACTTTCCCCTATATCGCCGTATTTACGCGCACCTCTCATACCTCCCCCTATATCGCCATGTTTTTATGCACATCTCATACCGTCTCCTATATCGTTGTGTTTTCGCGCACCTCCCATAGCATCCCCTATATCGCTGTGCCTTCATGAACCTCTCATACCTTCCCCTATATCGCTGTGTTTTCACGCACCTCTCTTAACTTCTCCTATATCGCTGTGTTTTTGCACACCTCTCATACCTTCCCCTATATCGCTGTGTGTTCAGACACCTCTTATGGCTTCCCCAATATCGCCGTGTATTCAAGCACATCTCATACCGTCCCCTATATCGCTGTGTTTTGGCGCACCTCCCATAGTTCACCTACATCGCTGTTTTCGCGCACATCCCTTAGCTTCACCTTGATCACTGTGCTATTGCTCACATCTCATAGCTTACCCTATGTCGCCATGTTTTCGCGCACCTCGCATGTCTTCACCTATATCGCTATGTTTTCGCTCCTATCATTAATTCCCCTATATCGCTGTGTTTTCTCGCACCTCTGATACATTCTCCTATATTGCCATGTTTTTGCGCACCTCTTACAATTTCCCCTATATCGCCGCGTTCTCGCGCAGCTCTCATACCTTCCCCTATATCACTGTTTTTTTGCGCATGTCCCATAGCGTCCGCTATATTGCTGTGTTTTCTCGCACCTCTGATACATTCCCGTTATGCCGTGGTTTCGCGCACATCCCATAGGTTCCACTATATTGCCCTGTTTTTGTGCACCTCTCATGTCTTCCCCTATATCACGGTGTTTTCGCGCACCTCTCATAGCATCCCCTATATAGCTGTGCCTTCGCGCACCTCTCATACTTTCCCCTATATCGCCGTATTTACGCGCACCTCTCATGCCTCCCCCTATATCGCCATGTTTTTATGCACATCTCATACCGTCTCCTATATCGTTGTGTTTTCGCGCACCTCCCATAGCATCCCCTATATCGCTGTGCCTTCATGAACCTTTCATACCTTCCCCTATATCGTTGTGTTTTCACGCACCTCTCTTAACTTCTCCTATATCGCTGTGTTTTTGCACACCTCTCATACCTTCCCCTATATCGCTGTGTGTTCACGCACCTCTCATGGCTTCCCCAATATCGCCGTGTATTCATGCACATCTCATACTGTCCCCTATATCGCTGTGCCTATGCGCACCTCTCATAACTTCCCCTATAGCGCCCTGATTTCGCGCACCTCCAATACCTTTCCCAATATCGCTGTGTTTTCGTGCACCTCTCATACCTTCCCTTATATCGCTGTGTTTTCACGCACCTTTCATAACTTCTCCTATATCACTGTATTTTTGCGCAGCTCTTATATCTTCCCCTATATTGCCGTGTTTTCATGCACATCTCATAACGTCCCCTATATCGCTGTGTATTCGCGCACATCCCATAGCATCCCTTATTTTGCTGTGCTTTCGCGCACCTCTCATAACTTCCCCTATATCGCCCTGTTTTCGTGCACCTTCCATACCTTTCCCTATATCACTGTGTTTTCATGCAACTCTCATACCTCCCCCTTTTTCGCTGTGTTTTCACACACCTCTCATAACTTCCCCTATATCGCTGTGTTTTTGTGCACCTCTCATACCTTCCCTAATATCACTGCGTTTTCATGCACATCTCATCACGTCCCCTATATCGCTGTGTTTTTGGGCACCTCTCATACCTTCCCTAATATCACTGCGTTTTCATGCACATCTCATCACGTCCCCTATATTGCTGTGTTTTCGTGCACCTCTCATACCTCCCCCTATATCGCTGTGCCTTGCGGACCTCTCATACCTTCCCCTATATCGCTGTCTTTTCGCGCACATCCCATAGATTCACCTTTATCGCTGTGTTATTGCTCACCTCTCATAGCTTCCCCTATATCGCCGTGTTGTTATGCACATCTCATAACGTCCTCTATATCGCTGTATATTCGCGCACCTCCCATAGCTTCCATTATATCGCTGTGCTTTCGCGCACCTCTCATACCTTCCCAAATATCGCCCTGTTTTCACGCACCTCCCATTCCTTCACCTATATCGCTGCTTTCGTGCACCTCTCATGCATTCCCATATACCGCTGTGTTTTTGCACACCTCTCATACCTTCCCCAATATCACCGTGTTTTCACGCACCTCTCATAACCTCCCCTCTATCCCCCTGTTTTCGCGCTCCTCTCATACCTTCCCCTATATAACTGTGTTTTCACGCAGCTCTCATACCTTCCCCTATATCGCTGTGTTTTCGCACACCTCTCATGGCTTCCCGACTATCGCCGTGTATTCATGCACATCTCATGCCTTCCCCTATATCGCTGTGCTTTCGCGCACCTCCCATAGCTTCGCCTACATCGCTGTTTTCGCGCACCTCTCATACCTTCCCCTATATAGATGTATTTTTGCGCACATCTCATACATTTCCCTATATTGATGTGTTTTCATGCACATCTCATAACGTCCCCTATATCGCTCTGTATTTGCGCACCTCCCATACCATCCCCTATATCACTGTGCCTTCGCGCATCTCTCATGCATTCCCATATATCGCCCTGTTTTCGTGCACCTCCCATAACTTCCCCGATATCACTGTGTTTTCGTGCTCCTCTCATACATTCCCCTATATTGCTGTGTTTTCACGCACCTCTCTTAACTAATCCTATATCGCTGTGTTTTTGCACACCTCTCATACCTTCCCCTATATCGCCCTGTTTTCAGGCACCTCTCATGGCTTCCCCAATATCGCTGTGTATTCATGCACATCTCATACCGTCCCCTATATCGCTGTGTTTTGGCGCACCTCCCATAGATTCGCCTACATCGCTGTTTTCGCACACATCCCATAGTTTCACCTTGATCGCTGTGTTATTGCTCACCTCTCATAGCTTACCCTATATCGCCGTGTTTTCGCGCATCTCGCAAGTCTTCACGTATATCGCTATGTTTTCGCTCCAATCATACCTTCCCCTATATCGCTGTGTTTTCTCGCACCTCTGATACATTCTCCTGTATTGCCATGTTTTCGCGCACCTCTTACAATTTCCCCTAAATCGCCGTGTTCTCGCACACCTCTCATACCTTCCCCTGTATCACTGTTTTTTTGCGCATGTCCCATAGCGTCCCCTATATCGCTGTGTTTTCTCGCCCCTCTGATACATACCCCTGTATCGCCGTGGTTTCGCGCACATCCCATAGGTTCCACTATATTGGACTGTTTTTGCGCACCTCTCATGTCTTCCCCGATATCACGGTGTTTTCGCGCACCTCTCATAGCATCCCCTATACCGCTGTGCATTCGCGCATATCTCATAACTTCCCCTATATCGCCCTGTTTTCGCGCACCTCCCATACCTTCCCCAATATCGCTGTGTTTTCACGCACCACTCATAACTTCTCCTAATTCGCTGTATTTTTGCGCAGTTCTTATACCTTCCCCTATATTGCCGTGTTTTCATGCACATCTCATAACGTCCCCTATATCGCTGTGTATTCGCGCACCTCCCATAGCATCCCTTGTATTGCTGTGCCTTCGCGCACCTCTCATACCTTCCCCTATATCGCCCTGTTTTCGCGCACCTTCCATACCTTCCCCTATATCGCTGTTTTCATGCACCTCCCATACCCCCGCTATATCGCTGTGTTTTCACGCACCTCTCATGATTTCTCCTATATCGCCGTATTTTTGCTCACCTCTCATGGTTTCCCCAATATCGCCGCATTTTCATGCACATCTCTTAATGTCCCATATATCGCTGTGAATTCGCGCAACTGCCATAGCATCCCCTATATCGCTGCACCTACGCGCAGCTCTCATACATTCCCCTATATCACCCTGTTTCCCGTGCACCACCCATGGCTTCGCCTACATCACTGCGTTTTTGCGCACCTCTCATATCTTCCCCTATATCGCCGTGTTTTCGCGCAACTCTCATTTCTTCGCCTATATCGCTGTGTTACCGCTCCTCTCATTACTTCCCCTATATCGCTCTGTGTTCTCGCACTTCTGATACAGTTCCCTGTATCAATGTGTTTTCACGCACCTCTCGTAATTTCACCTATATCGCCATGTTCTCGCACACCTCTCATATCTTCCCCTATATCACTGTGTTTTCGCGCACATCCAATAGCGTCCCCTATATCGCTCAGTTTTCACGCACCTCTCATGTCTTCCCCTATATCACTGTGTTTTCGTGCATCTCCCATACCATCCCCTATATTGCTGTGTTTCGCACACGTATCATACCTTTCCCTATATCGCCCTGTTTTCGAGCAGCTCCCATACCTTCCCCTATATCGCTGTGTCTTCGTGTACCTCTCATACCTCCCCCTATATCGTTGTGTTTTCACACACCTCTCATAACTTCCCCTATATCGCTGTGTTTTTGTGCACCTCTCATACCTTCCCTCATATCACTGCGTTTTCATGCACATCTCATCACGTCCCCTATATCGCTGTGTTTTCGTGCACCTCTCATACCTCCCCCTATATCGCTGTGCCTTGCGGACCTCTCATACCTTCCCCTATATAACTGTGTTTTCACGCAGCTCTCATACCTTCCCCTATATCGCTGTGTTTTCGCACACCTCTCATGGCTTCCCGACTATCGCCGTGTATTCATGCACATCTCATGCCTTCCCCTATATCGCTGTGCTTTCGCGCACCTCCCATAGCTTCGCCTACATCGCTGTTTTCGCGCACCTCTCATACCTTCCCCTATATAGATGTATTTTTGCGCACATCTCATACATTTCCCTATATTGATGTGTTTTCATGCACATCTCATAACGTCCCCTATATCGCTCTGTATTTGCGCACCTCCCATACCATCCCCTATATCACTGTGCCTTCGCGCATCTCTCATGCATTCCCATATATCGCCCTGTTTTCGTGCACCTCCCATAACTTCCCCGATATCACTGTGTTTTCGTGCTCCTCTCATACATTCCCCTATATTGCTGTGTTTTCACGCACCTCTCTTAACTAATCCTATATCGCTGTGTTTTTGCACACCTCTCATACCTTCCCCTATATCGCCCTGTTTTCAGGCACCTCTCATGGCTTCCCCAATATCGCTGTGTATTCATGCACATCTCATACCGTCCCCTATATCGCTGTGTTTTGGCGCACCTCCCATAGATTCGCCTACATCGCTGTTTTCGCACACATCCCATAGTTTCACCTTGATCGCTGTGTTATTGCTCACCTCTCATAGCTTACCCTATATCGCCGTGTTTTCGCGCATCTCGCAAGTCTTCACGTATATCGCTATGTTTTCGCTCCAATCATACCTTCCCCTATATCGCTGTGTTTTCTCGCACCTCTGATACATTCTCCTGTATTGCCATGTTTTCGCGCACCTCTTACAATTTCCCCTAAATCGCCGTGTTCTCGCACACCTCTCATACCTTCCCCTGTATCACTGTTTTTTTGCGCATGTCCCATAGCGTCCCCTATATCGCTGTGTTTTCTCGCCCCTCTGATACATACCCCTGTATCGCCGTGGTTTCGCGCACATCCCATAGGTTCCACTATATTGGACTGTTTTTGCGCACCTCTCATGTCTTCCCCGATATCACGGTGTTTTCGCGCACCTCTCATAGCATCCCCTATACCGCTGTGCATTCGCGCATATCTCATAACTTCCCCTATATCGCCCTGTTTTCGCGCACCTCCCATACCTTCCCCAATATCGCTGTGTTTTCACGCACCACTCATAACTTCTCCTAATTCGCTGTATTTTTGCGCAGTTCTTATACCTTCCCCTATATTGCCGTGTTTTCATGCACATCTCATAACGTCCCCTATATCGCTGTGTATTCGCGCACCTCCCATAGCATCCCTTGTATTGCTGTGCCTTCGCGCACCTCTCATACCTTCCCCTATATCGCCCTGTTTTCGCGCACCTTCCATACCTTCCCCTATATCGCTGTTTTCATGCACCTCCCATACCCCCGCTATATCGCTGTGTTTTCACGCACCTCTCATGATTTCTCCTATATCGCCGTATTTTTGCTCACCTCTCATGGTTTCCCCAATATCGCCGCATTTTCATGCACATCTCTTAATGTCCCATATATCGCTGTGAATTCGCGCAACTGCCATAGCATCCCCTATATCGCTGCACCTACGCGCAGCTCTCATACATTCCCCTATATCACCCTGTTTCCCGTGCACCAGCCATGGCTTCGCCTACATCACTGCGTTTTTGCGCACCTCTCATATCTTCCCCTATATCGCCGTGTTTTCGCGCAACTCTCATTTCTTCGCCTATATCGCTGTGTTACCGCTCCTCTCATTACTTCCCCTATATCGCTCTGTGTTCTCGCACTTCTGATACAGTTCCCTGTATCAACGTGTTTTCACGCACCTCTCGTAATTTCACCTATATCGCCATGTTCTCGCACACCTCTCATATCTTCCCCTATATCACTGTGTTTTCGCGCACATCCAATAGCGTCCCCTATATCGCTCAGTTTTCACGCACCTCTCATGTCTTCCCCTATATCACTGTGTTTTCGTGCATCTCCCATACCATCCCCTATATTGCTGTGTTTCGCACACGTATCATACCTTTCCCTATATCGCCCTGTTTTCGAGCAGCTCCCATACCTTCCCCTATATCGCTGTGTCTTCATGTACCTCTCATACCTCCCCCTATATCGTTGTGTTTTCACACACCTCTCATAACTTCCCCTATATCGCTGTGTTTTTGTGCACCTCTCATACCTTCCCTCATATCACTGCGTTTTCATGCACATCTCATCACGTCCCCTATATCGCTGTGTTTTCGTGCACCTCTCATACCTCCCCCTATATCGCTGTGCCTTGCGGACCTCTCATACCTTCCCCTATATCGCTGTCTTTTCGCGCACATCCCATAGATTCTCCTTTATCGCTGTGTTATTGCTCACCTCTCATAGCTTCCCCTATATCGTCGTGTTGTTATGCACATCTCATAATGTCCTCTATATCGCTGTATATTCGCCCACCTCCCATAGCTTCCCTTATATCGCTGTGCTTTCGCGCACCTCTCATACCTTCCCCAATATCGCCGTGTTTTCGCGCACCTCTCATACCTTCCCCTATATAGATGTATTTTTGCGCACATCTCATACCTTTCCCTATATTGATGTGTTTTCATGCACATCTCATAACGTCCCCTATATCGCTCTGTATTTGCGCACCTCCCATATCATCCCCTATATCACTGTGCCTTCGCGCATCTCTCATGCATTCCCATATATCGCCCTGTTTTCGCGCACCTCCCATACATTCCCCGATATCGCTGTGTTTTCGTGCTCCTCTCATACATTCCCCTACATCACTGTGTTTTCGCGCACATCCAATAGCGTCCCCTATATCGCTCAATTTTCACGCACCTCTCATGTCTTCCCCTATATCACTGTTTTCGTGCATCTCCCATACCATCCCCTATATTGCTGTGTTTCGCACACGTATCATACCTTTCCCTATATCACCCTGTTTTCGAGCAGCTCCCATACCTTCCCCTATATCGCTGTGTCTTCGTGTACCTCTCATACGTCCCCTTATATCGCTGTGTTTTCACACACCTCTCATAACTTCCCCTGTATTGCTTTATTTTTGCGCACCTCTCATAACTTCCACTATATTGCCGTGTTTTTATGCAAATCTCATAACGTCCCCTATATCACTGTGTATTCGCGCACCTCCCATAGCATCCCCTATATCGCTGTGCCTTCGCGCACCTCTCATACCTTCCCCTATATCGCCCTGTTTTCGCGCACATCCCATACCTTCCATTATACTGCCCTATTTTCACGCACCTCTCATGTCTTCCACTACATCGCTGTGTTTTCTGGCACCTCTGATTCATTCCCCTGTAGCACCAAGTTTTCGCGCACCTCTCATAACTTCTCCTATATCGCTGTGTTTTTGTGCACCTCTCATACCTTCCCTAATATCACTGCGTTTTCATGCACATCTCATCACGTCCCCTATATCTCTGTATATTCACGCACCTCCCATAGCATCCCCTATATCGCTGTGCCTTGCGCACCACTCATACCTTTCCCTATATCTCCCTGTTTACCACGCACCTCCCATGGCTTCGCCTACATCGCTGTGTTTTTGTGCACCTCTCATACCTTCCCCTATATCGCCCTGTTTTTGCGCACATCCCATAACTTCACCTTTATCACTGTGTTATTGCTTACCTCTCATAGCTTCCCCTATATCGCCGTGTTTTCGCGCACCTCTCATGTCTTCACCTATATCGCTGTGTTTCTGCACCTCTCATTACTTCCCCTATATCACTCTGTGTTCTCGCACTTCTGATACAGTTCCCTGTATCAACGTGTTTTCGCGCACCTCTCATAATTTCACCTATATCGCCCTGTTCTCGCACACCTCTCATATCTTCCCCTATATCACTGTTTTTTTGCGCATGTCCCATAGCGTCCCCTATATCGCTGTGTTTTCTCGCCCCTCTGATACATTCCCCTGTATCGTCGTGCTTTCGCGCACATCCCATAGGTTCCAGTATATTGCCCTGTTTTTACGCACCTCTCATGTCTTCCCCGATATCACGGTGTTTTCGCGCACCTCTCATAGCATCCCCTATATCGCTGTGCCTTCGCACACCTCTCATAACTTCCCCTATATCGCCCTGTTTTCGCGCATCTCCCATACCTTCCCCAATATCGCTGTGTTTTCGTGCACCTCTCATACCTTCCCTTATCTCGCTGTGTTATCACGCTCCTCTCATAACTTCTCCAATATCACTGCATTTTTGTGCAGCTCTTATACCTTCCCCTATATTGCCGTCTTTTCATGCACATCTCATAGCGTCCCCTATATCGCTGTGTATTCGCGCACTTCCCATAGCATCCCTTATATTGCTGTGCCTAAGCGCGCATCTCATACCTTCCCCTATATCGCCCTGTTTTCGCGCACCTTCCATACCTTCCCCTATATCGCTGTGTTTTCATGCACCTCTCGTACCTCCCCCTATATCGCCGTGTTTTCACGCATCTCTCATAATTTCTCTTATATCGCCGTATTTTTGCTCACCTCTCATACATTCCCCAATATCGCTGTGTCTTCGTGTACCTCTCATACGTCCCCTTATATCATTGTGTTTTCACGCACCTCTCATAACTTCCCCTGTATTGCTGTATTTTTGCGCACCTCTCATAACTTCCCCTATATTGCCGTGTTTTTATGCACATCTCATAACGTCCCCTCTATCGCTGTGTATTCGCGCACCTCCCATAGCATCCCCTATATCGCTGTGGCTTCGCGCACCTCTCATACCTTCCCCTATATCGCCCTTTTTTCGCGCACATCCCATACCTTCCATTATATTGCCCTGTTTTCGCGCACCTCTCATGTCTTCCACTACATCGCTGTGTTTTCTGGCACCTCTGATGCATTCCCCTGTAACACCAAGATTTCGCGCACCTCTCATACTTTCCCCTATATCGCCGTGTTTACGCGCACCTCTCATACCTGCCCCTATATCGCCATGTTTTTATGCACATCTCATACCGTCTCCTATATCGCTGTGTTTTTGCACACCTCCCATAGCATCCCCTATATCGCTGTGCCTTCGTGCACCTCTCATACCTTCCTCTATATCGCCCTGTTTTATCGCACCTCCTATACCTTCCCTTATATCACTGCGTTTTCGTGCACCTCTTATACCTTCCCTTATATCGTTGTTTTCACGCACCTCTCATAAATTCTCCTATATCGCTGTATTTTTGCGCAGTTCTTATACCTTCCCCTATATCGCCGTGTTTTCATCCACATATCATAACGTCCCTTATATCGCTGTGTATTCGCGCACCTCACATAGCATCCCTTATATTGCTGTGCCTTCGCGCACATCTCATACCTTCCCGTATGTCGCCCTGCTTTCGCACACCTCCCATACCGTCCCATATATCGCTGTATTTTCGCACACCTCTCATGGCTTCCCCAATATCGCCGTGTTTTCACGCACATCTCTTAACGTCCCATATATCGCGTAGTATTCGCGCACCTGCCATAGCATCCCCTATATCGCTGTGCCTTAGCTCACCTCTCATACCTTCCCCTATGCCGTCCTGTTTTCGCACACCTCCCATGGCATCCCCTATATCGCTCTGCCTTCGCGCACCGCTCATACCTTCCCCTATATCGCCCTGTTTACCACGCACCTCCCATGGCTTCGCCCACATCGCTGTGTTTTTGTGCACCTCTCATACTTTCCCCTATATCGCCCTGTTTTTGCACACATCCCATAACTTCACCTTTATCACTGTGTTATTGCTTACCTCTCATAGATTCCCCGATATCGCCGTGTTTTCGCGCACCTCTCATTTCTTCAATTATATCGCTGTGTTTCTGCAGCTCTCATTACTTCCTCTATATCAATCTGTGTTCTCGCACTTCTGATACAGTTCCCTGTATCAACGTGTTTTCGCGCACCTCTCATAATTTCACCTATATCGCCCTGTTCTCGCACACCTCTCATATCTTCCCCTATATCACTGTTTTTTTGCGCATGTCCCATAGCGTCCCCTATATCGCTGTGTTTTCTCGCCCCTCTGATACATTCCCCTGTATCGTCGTGGTTTCGCGCACATCCCTTGGGTTCCAGTATATTGCCCTGTTTTTGTGCACCTCTCATGTCTTCCCCTATATCACGGTGTTTTCGCGCACCTCTCATAGCATCCCCTATATCGCTGTGCCTTCGCACACCTCTCATAACTTCCCCTATATCGCCCTGTTTTCGCGCCCCTCCCATACCTTCCCCAATATCGCTGTGTTTTCGTGCACCTCTCATACCTTCCCTTATCTCGCTGTGTTTTCACGCACCTCTCATAACTTCTCCTATATCACTGTATTTTTGTGCAGCTCTTATACCTTCCCCTATATTGCCGTGTTTTCATGCACATCTCATACCTTCCCCTATATCGCTGTGTTTTCGCACACCTCTCATAACTTCTCCTATATCGCTGTGTTTTTGTGCACCTCTCATACCTTCCCCAATATCACTGCGTTTTCATGCACATATTATCACGTCCACTATATCGCTGTGTATTCACGCACCTCCCATAGCATCCCCTATACCGCTGTGCCTTGCGAACCTCTCATAGCTTCCCCTATATCGCTGTCTTTTCGCGCACATCCCATAGATTCACCTTTATCGCTGTGTTATTGCTCACCTCTCATAGCTTCCCCTGTATCGCCGTGTTTTTGCTCACCTCTCATGTCTTCACCTAGATCGCTATGTATTCGATCCTCTCAATACTTTCCCTATATCTCTCTGTTTTCTCGCACATCTGATACATTCTCCCGTATCACGGTGTTTTCGCACACCTCTCATAATTTCCCCAATTTCGCCGTGTTCTCGCGCACCTCTCATAACTTCCCCTATGTTTTCCCCTGTGTTCTCGCGCACGTCCCATTGCGTCCCCTATATCGCTGTGTTTTCGCGCACCTCTTATAGTTTCCCCTATATCGCCCTGTTTTCGTGCACATCCCATAGCTTCCACTATATTGCCCTGTTTTCGCGCACCTCTCATGTATTCCACTACATAGCTGTGTTTTCTGGCACCTCTGATGCATTCCCCTGTAATGCCAAGTTTTCGCACACCTCTCATACTTTCCCCTATATCGCCGTATTTACGCGCACCTCTCATACCTCCCCCTATATCGCCATTTTTTTATGCACATCTCATACCGTCTCCTATATCGTTGTGTTTTCGCACACCTCTCATACCTTCCCCTATATCGCTGTGTATTCAGGCACCTCTCATGGCTTCCCCAAAATCGCCGTGTATTCATGCACATCTCATACCGTCCCCTATATCGCTGTGTTTTGGCGCATCTCCCATAGTTCACCTACATCGCTGTTTTCGCGCACATCCCATAGCTTCACCTTGATCACTGTGTTATTGCTCACCTCTCATAGCTTACCCTATATCGCCGTGTTTTCGCGCACCTCGCATGTCTTCACCTATATCACTATGTTTTCGCTCCTATCATTAATTCCCCTATATCGCTGTGTTTTCTCGCACCTCTGATACATTCTCCTATATTGCCATGTTTTCGTGCACCCCTTACAATTTCCCCTATATCGCCGTGTTCTCGCCCACCTCTCAAACCTTCCCCTATATCACTGTTTTTTTGCGCAAGTCACATAGCGTCCCTTATATCGCTGTATTTTCTCGCACCTCTGATACATTCCCCTGTTTCGCCGTGGTTTCGCGCACATCCCATAGGTTCCACTGTATTGCCCTGTTTTTGCGCACCTCTCATGTCTTACCCTATATCACTGTGTTTTCGCGCACCTCTCATAGCGTCCCCTATATTGCTGTGTATTCGCGCACTTCCCATAGCATCCCTTATATTGCTGTGCCTTCGCGCACCTCTCATACCTTCCCCTATATCGCCCTTTTCTCACGCACCTTCCATACCTTTCCCTATATCACTGTGTTTTCATGCACCTCTCATACCTCCCCCTATATCGCTGTGTTTTCACACACCTTTCATAACTTCCCCTATATCGCTATGTTTTTGTGCACCTCTCATTCCTTCCCTAATATCACTGCGTTTTCATGCACATCCCATCACGTCCCCTATATCGCTGTGTTTTCGTGCACCTCTCATACCTCCCCCTATATCGCTGTGCCTTGCGGACCTCTCATACCTTCCCCTATATCGCTGTCTTTTCGCGCACATCCCATAGATTCACCTTTATCGCTGTGTTATTGCTCACCTCTCATAGCTTCCCCTATATCGCTGTGTTGTTATGCACATCTCATAACGTCCTCTATAACGCTGTATATTCGCGCACCTCCCATAGCTTCCCTTATATCGCTGTGCTTTCGCGCACCTCTCATACCTTCCCAAATATCGCCCTGTTTTCACGCACCTCCCATTCCTTCACCTATATCGCTGTTTTGGTGCACCTGTCATGCATTCCCATATACCGCTGTGTTTTTGCACACCTCTCATACCTTCCCCAATATCACCGTGTTTTCATGCACCTCTCATAACCTCCCCTCTATCGCACTGTTTTCGCGCTCCTCTCATACCTTCCCCTATATAACTGTGTTTTCACGCAGCTCTCATACCTTCCCCTATATCGCTGTGTTTTCGCACACCTCTCATGGCTTCCCGACTATCGCCGCGTATTCATGCACATCTCCTACCTTCCCCTATATCGCTGTGCTTGCGCGCACCTCCCATAGCTTCGCCTACATCGCTGTTTTCGCGCACCTCTCATACCTTCCCCCTATATCGATGTATTCTTGTGCACATCTCATACCTTTCCCTATATTGATGTGTTTTCATGCACATCTCATAACATCCCCTATATACCTCTGTATTTGCGCACCTCCCTACTATCCCCTATATCACTGTGCCTTCGCGCACCTCTCATGCATTCCCATATATCGCCCTGTTTTCGCACACCTCCCATACCGTCCCCTATATTGCTGTATTTTCGCACACCTCTCATGGCTTCCCCAATATCGCTGTGTTTTCACGCACCTCTCATAACTTCTCCTAATTCGCTGTATTTTTGCGCAGTTCTTATACCTTCCCCTATATTGCCGTGTTTTCATGCACATCTCATAACGTCCCCTATATCGCTGTGTATTCGCGCACCTCCCATAGCATCCCTTGTATTGCTGTGCCTTCGCGCACCTCTCATACCTTCCCCTATATCGCCGTGTTTTCATGCACCTTCCATACCTCCACTATATCGCTGTGTTTTCATGCACCTCTCATACCTTCCCCTATATCGCTGTGTTTTCACGCACCTCTCATAATTTCTCCTATATCGCCATATTTTTGCACACCTCTCATGGCTTCCCCAATATCGACGTGTTTTAATGCACATCTCTCAACGTCGCATATATCGCTGTGTATTCGCGCACCTGCCATAGCATCCCCTATATCGCGGTGCCTTTGCGCACCTCTCATACCTTCCTCTATGTCGCCCTGTTTTCGCACACCTCCCATACCGTCCCCTATATCGCTGTATTTTCGCACACCTCTCATAGCTTCCCCTATATCGCCCTGTTTTCGTGCACATCTCATAACGTCCCCAATGTCGCTGGGTTTTCACGCACCTCTCATAACTTCCCCTATATCACCCTGTTTTCGCGCTCCTCTCAAACCTTCCCCTATATCACTGTGTTTTCACGCAGCTCTCATACCTTCCCCCTATATCGCTGTGTTTTCGCAAAACTCTCATGGCCTCCCGACTATCGCCGCGTATTCATGCACATCTCCTACCTTCCCCTATATCACTATGCTTTCGCGCACCTCCCATAGCTTCGCCTACATCTCTTTTTTCGCGCACCTCTCATACCTTCCCCTATATCGATGTATTTTTGCGCACATCTCATACCTTCCCCTATATTGATGTGTTTTCATGCAAATCTCATAACGTCCCCTATATCGCTGGGTATTGCGCACTCCCATACCATCCCCTATATCACTGTGCCTTCGCGCACCTCTCATGCATTCCCGTATATCGCCCTGTTTTCGTGCACCTGCTATAACTTTGCCTACATTGCTGTTTTCGCGCACCTCTCATACCTTCCCCTATATCGATGCATTTTTGCGCACATCTCATAATGTGCCCTATAACGCTGTGTATTTGCGCACCTCCCATACAATCCCCTATTTCACGAGCCTTCGCGCACCTCTCATGCATTCCCGTATATCGCTGTGTTTTTGCACACTGCTCATGCCTTCCCAATATCACCGTGTTTTCATGCACATCTCATAACGTCCCCAATGTCGCTGGGTTTTCACACACCTCTCATAACTTCCCCTATTTCGCCCTGTTTTCGCGCTCCTCTCATACCTTCACCAATATCACGATGTTTTCACGCAGCTCTCATACCGTCCCTATATCGCTGTATTTCGCACCCCTCTCATGGCTTCCCCAATATCGCTGTGTTTTCATGCACATCTCATAATGTGCCCTATAAATCTGTGTATTCACGCACCTCCATAGCATCCCCTATATCGCTGTGCCTTCGCACACCGCACATACCTTCCCCTATATCGCCCTGTTTACCACGCACCTCCCATGGCTTCGTCTACATCGCTGTGTTTTTGCGCACCTCTCATACCTTCCCATATATCGCCCTGTTTTTGCGCACATCCCATAACTTCTCCTTTATCGCTGTGTTATTGCTTACCTCTCATAGCTTCCCCTATATCGCCGTGTTTTCGCGCACCTCTCATGTTTTCACCTATATCGCTGTGTTTCTGCTCCTCTCATTACTTCCCCTATATTGGTCTGTGTTCTCGCACTTCTGATACAGTTCCCTGTATCAACGTGTTTTCGCACACCTCTCATAATTTCACCTATATCGCCCTGTTCTCGCACACCTCTCATATCTTCCCCTATATAACTGTGTTTTCGCGCACGTCCAATAACGTTTCCTAAATCGCTGTGTTTTCAGGCACCTCTCATGTCTTCCCCTATATCACTGTGTTTTCGTGCACCTCCCATAGCATCCTCTATATTGCTGTGCCTTCGCCACAACTCTCATACCTTCCCCTATATCGCCCTGCTTTCGAGCACCTCCCATACCTTCTCCTATATCGCTGTGTTTATGTGCACCTCTCATAGCTCCCCCTATATCGCTGCGTTTTCACGCACCTCTCATAAATTCTCCTATATTGCTGTATTTTTGCGCACCTCTCATAACTTCCCTATATCGCCGTGTTTTTATGCACATCTCATAATGTCCCCTATATCGCTGTGTATTCGTGCACCTCCCATAGCCCATATATCGCTGTGCCTTGCGCACCACTCATACCTTTCCTTATATCGATGTCTTTTCGCGCACATCCCATAGATTCACCTTTATCGCTGTGTTATTGCTCACCTCTCATAGCTTCCCCTATATCACCGTGTTTTCGCACACCTCTCCTGTCTTCCACTATATCACTGTGTGTTCGCGCACCTTCCATAGCATCCCCTATATAGCTGTGCCTTCACATACCTCTCATAACTTCATCTATATCACCCAGTTTTGGAGCACCTTCCATACCTTCCCCTATATCGCTGTGTTTTCGTGCACCTCTCATACTCTCCCATATCGCTGTGCCTTGCGCACCTCTCATACCTTCCCCTATATCGCTGTCTTTTCGCGCACATCACATAGATTCACCTTTATCGCTGTGTTATTGCTCACCTCTCATAGCTTCCCCTGTATCGTCGTGTTTTGCGCGCCTCTCATAACTTCCCCCATATCGCCGTGTTGTTATGCGCATCTCATAATGTCCCCTATATCGCAGTGTATTCGCGCACCTCCCACAGTATCCCCTATATCGCTGTGCCTTCGTGCACCTCTCATACCTTCCCCTATATCACCCTGTTTTCGCGCACCTCCTATACCTTCCCTTATATCGCTGCGTGTTCGTGCACCTCTCATACCTTCCCCATATCACTGTGTTTTCACGCACCTCTCATAACTTCTCCTA